>NW_027475986.1:0-23718 GCF_051020985.1 Nomia melanderi | reverse complement strand
AGTTTTATTAGTTTTATATAGTTTTATATAGTTTTATATAGTTTTTTATAGTTTTATATAGTTTTATATAGTTTTGTTAGTTTTATATAGTTTTATATAGTTTTATGGAGTTTTATATAGTTTTATATAGTTTTATATAGTTTTGTTAGTTTTATATAGTTTTGTATAGATTTATATAGTTTTGTATAGATTTATAGAGTTTTATACAGTTTTACATGGTTTTGTTAGTTTTATATAGTTTTATAGAGTTTTATATAGTTTTATATAGTTTTATATAGTTTAATACAGCTCTATATAGTTTTATATAGTTTTATATAGTTTTATATAGTTTTATATAGTTTTATATAGTTTTATATAGTTTCATATAGTTTTATATAGTACTATATAGTTTTATATAGCTTTATTAGTTTTATATAGTTCTATATAGTTTTATATAGTTTTATATGGTTTTATATAGTTTTACATATTTTATTATCTTTATATAGTTTTATATAGTTCTATACAGTTTTACATAGTTTTATATAGTTTCATATAGTTTTATATAGTACTATATAGTTTTATATAGTTTTGCTAGTTTTATATTTTCATATAGTTTTATATAGTACTATATAGTTTTATATAGCTTTATTAGTTTTATATAGTTTTATATAGTTTTATATAGTTTTGTATAGTTTTGTATAGTTTTCTATAGTTTTATATAGTTTTGTTAGTTTTATGTAGTTTTATATAGTTTTATATAGTTTTACATAGTTTTATATAGTTTTGTTGGTTTCATATAGTTTTGTATAGTTTTATATAGTTTTATAAAGTTTAATATAGTGTTATATAGTTTTATATAGTACTGTATAGTTTTATATAGTTTTATAACGTTTTATATAGTTTTGTTAGTTTTATATAGTTTTATTAGTTTTATATAGTTTTGTTAGTTTTGTATAGTTTCAGACAGTTTTATATAGTCTTATATAGTTTTATACAGTTTTATATGGTTTTATATAGATTTATTAGTTTTATTAACTTTATTATAGCTTTATATAGTTTTAGATAGTATTATACAGTTTTATATAGTTTTATATCGTTCTCCATAGTTATATATAGCTCTATATAGTTTTATATAGTTTTACACAGTTTTATACAGTTTTATATAGTTTTATAAAGTTCTGCATAGTTTTATATAGCTTTATATAGTTTTATATAGTTTTATATAGTTTTATATAGTTTTATATAGTTTTATATAGTTTTATATAGTTTTATATAGTTTTATATAGTTTTATATAGTTTTATATAGTTTCATATAGTTTTATATAGTTCTATAGAGTTTTATATAGGTTTATATAGTTTTATATAGTTTTATATAGTTTTATATAGTTTTATATAGTTTTTTATAGTACTATATAGTATTATATAGCTTTATATAGTACTATATAGTTTTATATAGTTTTATATGGTTCTATATAGTTTTATATAGTTTTATATAGTATTATATAGTTCTACATATTTTATTATCCTTATATAGTTTTATATAGTTTTAAATAGTTTTATATAGTTTTATATAGTTTTATATAGTTTTACATAGTTTTATATAGTTTTGTTAGTTTTATATAGTTTTCTATAGTTTTATTAGTTTTATATAGTTTCATATAGTTTTATATAGTTTCATATAGTTTTATATAGTACTATATAGTTTTATATAGCTTTATTAGTTTTATATAGTTTTCTATAGTTTTATATAGTTTTGTTAGTTTTATATAGTTTTATATAGTTTTATATAGTTTTATATAGTTTTACATAGTTTTATATAGTTTTGTTGGTTTCATATAGTTTTATATAGTTTTATATAGTTTTATAAAGTTTTATATAGTGTTATATAGTTTTATATAGTACTGTATAGTTTTATATAGTTTTATAACGTTTTATATAGTTTTGTTAGTTTTATATAGTTTTATTAGTTTTATATAGTTTTATATAGTTTTGTTAGTTTTGTATAGTTTCAGACAGTTTTATATAGTTTTATATAATTTTATATAGTACTATATAGTTTTATATAGCTTTATATAGTTTTATATAGTTTTATATAGTTTCATATAGTTTTATATAGTTCTATAGAGTTTTATGTAGGTTTATATAGTTTTATATAGTTTTATATAGTTTTATATAGTTTTATATAGTTTTATATAGTTTTTTATAGTACTATATAGTATTATATAGCTTTATATAGTACTATATAGTTTTATATAGTTTTATTCGTTATATATAGTTTTATATAGTTTTATATGGTTCTATATAGTTTTATATAGTTTTATATAGTATTATATAGTTCTACATATTTTATTATCTTTATATAGTTTTATATAGTTTTAAATAGTTTTATATAGTTTTATATAGTTTTACATAGTTTTATATAGTTTTGTTAGTTTTATATAGTTTTCTATAGTTTTATTAGTTTTATATAGTTTCATATAGTTTTATATAGTTTTATATAGTTTTATATAGTACTATATAGTTTTATATAGTTTTATTAGTTTTATATAGTTTTATATAGTTTTATATAGTTTCATATAGTTTTATATAGTACTATATAGTTTTATATAGCTTTATTAGTTTTATATAGTTCTATATAGTTTTATATAGTTTTATATGGTTTTATATATTTTTACATATTTTATTATCTTTATATAGTTCTATATAGTTCTATACAGTTTTACATAGTTTTATATAGTTGCATATAGTTTTATATAGTTCTATAGAGTTTTATATAGGTTTATATAGTTTTATATAGTTTTATATAGTTTTATATAGTTTTATATAGTTTTTTATAGTACTATATAGTATTATATAGCTTTATATAGTACTATATAGTTTTATATAGATTTATAACGTTTTATATAGTTTTGTTAGTTTTATATAGTTTCATATAGTCTTATATAGTTTCATACAGTTTTATATGGTTTTATATAGATTTATTAGTTTTATTAACTTTATTATAGCTTTATATAGTTTTAGATAGTATTATACAGTTTTATATAGTTTTATATAGTTCTCCATAGTTTTATATAGCTCTATATAGTTTTATATAGTTTTATATAGTTTTATACAGTTTTATATAGTTTTATATAGTTCTGCATAGTTTTATATATCATTATATAGTTTTATATAGTTTTATATAGTTTTATATAGTTTTATATAGTTTTATATAGTTTTATATAGTTTTATACAGTTTTATATAGTTTTATATAGTTCTGCATAGTTTTATATAGCTTTATATAGTTTTATATAGTTTTATATAGTTTTATATAATTTTATATAGTTTTATATAGTTTTATATAGTTTTATATAGTTTTATATAGTTTTATATAGTTTTATATAATTTTATATAGTTTTATCTAGTTTTTTATAGTACTATATAGTATTATATAGCTTTATATAGTACTATATAGTTTTATATAGTTTTATTCGTTATATATAGTTTTATATAGTTTTATATGGTTCTATATAGTGTTATATAGTTTTACATATTTTATTATCTTTATATAGTTTTATATAGTTTTATACAGTTTTACATAGTTTTATATAGTTTCATATAGTTTTATATAGTTCTATAGAGTTTTATATAGGTTTATATAGTTTTATATAGTTTTATATAGTTTTTTATAGTACTATATAGTATTATATAGCTTTATATAGTACTATATAGTTTTATATAGTTTTATTCGTTATATATAGTTTTATATAGTTTTATATGGTTCTATATAGTTTTATATAGTTTTATATAGTATTATATAGTTTTATATAGTTTTATATAGTTTTATATAGTTTTATATAGTTTTTTATAGTACTATATAGTTTTATATAGCTTTATATAGTACTATATAGTTTAATATAGTTTTATTCGTTATATATAGTTTTATATACTTTTATATGGTTCTATATAGTTTTATATAGTTTTATATAGTATTATATAGTTTTACATATTTTATTATCTTTATATAGTTTTATATAGTTTTATACAGTTTTACATAGTTTTATATAGTTTCATATAGTTTTATATAGTTCAATAGAGTTTTATATAGGTTTATATAGTTTTGTTAGTTTTATATAGTTCAATAGAGTTTTATATAGGTTTATATAGTTTTGTTAGTTTTATATAGTTTTATATAGATTTTAATAGCTTTATATAGTTTTATATAGTTTTGAATAGTTTGATATAGTTTTATATAGTTTATATAGTTTATATAGTTTTATATTGTTTTATATAGTGTTAGATAGTTCTATATAGTACTATATAGTTTTATACAGTTTTGTCAGTTTTATATAGTTTTATATAGTTTTATATAGTTTTGTTAGTTTTGTATAGCTTTATATAGTTTTATATAGTTTTATATAGTTTTGTTAGTTTTGTATAGCTTTATATAGTTTTATATAGTTTTATATAGTTTTTTATAGTACTATATAGTTTTATATAGCTTTATATAGTACTATATAGTTTTATATAGTTTTATTCGTTATATATAGTTTTATATAGTTTTATATGGTTCTATATAGCTTTATATAGTTTTATATAGTTTTATATAGTTTTTTATAGTACTATATAGTTTTATATAGCTTTATATAGTACTATATAGTTTTATATAGTTTTATTCGTTATATATAGTTTTATATAGTTTTATATGGTTCTATATAGTTTTATATAGTTTTATATAGTTTTATATAGTTTTACATATTTTATTATCTTTATATAGTTTTATATAGTTTTATACAGTTTTACATAGTTTTATATAGTTTCATATAGTTTTATATAGTTCTATAGAGTTTTATATAGGTTTATATAGTTTTGTTAGTTTTATATAGTTTTATATAGTTTTAAATAGTTTTATATAGTTTTATATTGTTTTACATAGTTTTATATAGTTTTGTTAGTTTTATATAGTTTTCTATAGTTTTCTATAGTTTTATTAGTTTTATATAGTTTCATATAGTTTTATATAGTTTTATACAGTTTTATATAGTACTAGTATATAGTTTCATATAGTTTTATATAGTTTTATATAGTTCAATTGAGTTTTATATAGGTGTATACAGTTTTGTATAGTTTTATATAGTTTTATATAGTTCAATTGAGTTTTATATAGGTGTATACAGTTTTGTATAGTTTTATATAGTTTTATATAGTTTTGTTAGTTTTATATAGTTTTATATAGTTTTGTTAGTTTAATATAGTTTTATATAGTTTTATATAGTTTTATTAGTTATATATAGTTTTATATAGTTTTATTAGTTATATATAGTTTTATTAGTTATATATAGTTTTATATAGATGCATATAGTTTTATTAGCGTTTTATAGTTTTATATAGTTTTATATAGTATTATATAGTCTTGTATAGTTTCATATAGTTTTATACAGTTTTACATAATTTTATATAGCTTCATATAGTTTTATATAGTTCAATAGAGTTTTATATAGGTTTATATAGTTTTGTTAGTTTTTTATAGTTTTTTATAGTTTTATATAGGTTTATATAGTTTATATAGTTTTATACAGTTTCAGACAGTTTTATACAGTTTTATATAGTTTTATATAGTTTATATAGTTTTATATTGTTTTATATAGTGTTATATAGTTCTATATAGTACTATATAGTTTTATACAGTTTTGTTAGTTTTGTATAGCTGCATATAGTTTTATATAGTTTTATATAGTTTTTTATAGTACTATATAGTTTTATATAGCTTTATATAGTACTATATAGTTTTATATAGTTTTTTATAGTACTATATAGTTTTATATAGCTTTATATAGTACTAAATAGTTTTATATAGTTTTATTCGTTATATATAGTTTTATATAGTTTTACATGGTTCTATATAGTTTTATATAGTTTTATATAGTATTATATAGTTATACATATTTTATTATCTTTATATAGTTTTATATAGTTTTATTCAGTTTTACATAGTTTTATATAGTTTCATATAGTTTTATATAGTTCAATAGTGTTTTATATAGGTGTATACAGTTTTGTATAGTTTTATATTGTTTTATATAGTTTTGTTAGTTTTATATAGTTTTATATAGTTTTGTTAGTTTAATATAGTTTTATATAGTTTTATATAGTTTTATTAGTTATATATAGTTTTATATAGTTTTATTAGTTATATATAGTTTTATACAGTTTCATATAGTTTTATTAGCGTTTTATAGTTTTATATAGTTTTATATAGTATTATATAGTCTTGTATAGTTTCATATAGTTTTATATAGTTTTATATAGTTTTATATAGTACTATATAGTTTTATATAGTTTTGTTAGTTTTATATAGTTTTATATAGTATTATATAGTTTTATATAGTTTTGAATAGTTTTATATAGTTTTATATAGTTTTATATAGTTTATATAATTTTATATTGTTTTATATAGTGTTATATAGTTCTATATAGTACTATATAGTTTTATACAGTTTTGTTAGTTTTATATAGTTTTATATAGTTTTGTTAGTTTTGTATAGCTTCATATATTTTTATATAGTTTTATATAGTTTTTTATAGTACTATATAGTTTTCTATAGTTTTCTATAGTTTTATTAGTTTTATATAGTTTCATATAGTTTTATATAGTTATATATAGTCCTATATAGTACTATATAGTTTTATACAGTTTTGTTAGTTTTATATAGTTTTATATAGTTTTGTTAGTTTTGTATAGCTTTATATAGTTTTATATAGTTTTATATAGTACTGTAAGATTTGTATAGTTTTAAATATTTTTATATAGTTTTGTATAGTTTTATATAGTTTTATATAGTTTTGTTAGTTTTATATAGTTTTCTATAATTTTATATAGTATTATATAGTTTTGTTAGTTTTATATAGTTTTATATAGTTCTATAGAGTTTTATATAGGTTTATATAAATTTGTTAGTTTAATATAGTTTTATATAGTTTTATATAGTTTTGTTAGTTTTATATAGTTTTCTATAGTTTTATAGTGTTTTATATAGTTTTATATAGTTTTATATAATTTTATATAGTTTTACATAGTTTTATATAGTTTTGTTAGTTTTATATAGTTTTATATAGTTCTATACAGTTTTATATAGTTTTATATAGTTTTATATAGTTTTATTAGTTTTACATAGTTTTATATAGATTTATATAGTTTTTGTTAGTTTTATTAGTTTTATATAGTTTTATATAGTTTTATATAGTTTTGTATAGTTTCATATAGTTTTATATAGCTTTGTATAGTTTCATATAGTTTTATA
The DNA here is from genome assembly GCF_051020985.1 of Nomia melanderi. Lineage (NCBI taxonomy): Eukaryota > Metazoa > Arthropoda > Insecta > Hymenoptera > Halictidae > Nomia > Nomia melanderi. The sequence continues at coordinate 16,458 of NW_027475986.1, read as the reverse complement.
TAGTTTTATATAGTTTTGTTAGTTTTATATAGTTTTATATAGTTTTATATAGTTTTATATAGTTTTATATAGATTTATATAGTTTTATAGAGTTTTTTATAGTACTACATAGTTTTATATAGCTTTATATGGTACTATATAGCTTTATATAGTTTTATTCGTTATATATAGTTTTATATACTTTTATATGGTTCTATATAGTTTTATATAGTTTTATATAGTATTATATAGTTTTATATATTTTATTATCTTTATATAGTTTTATATAGTTTTATACAGTTTTACATAGTTTTATATAGTTTCATATAGTTTTATATAGTTCAATAGAGTTTTATATAGGTTTATATAGTTTTGTTAGTTTTATATAGTTTTATATAGTTTTAAATAGTTTTATATAGTTTTATATAGTTTTGAATAGTTTTATATAGTTTTATATAGTTTATATAGTTTATATAGTTTTATATTGTTTTATATTGTGTTATATAGTCCTATATAGTACTATATAGTTTTATACAGTTTTGTTAGTTTTATATAGTTTTATATAGTTTTGTTAGTTTTGTATAGCTTTATATAGTTTTATATAGTTTTATATAGTATTGTTAGATTTGTATAGTTTTATATAGTTTTATATAGTTTTATATAGTTTTATATAGTTTTATATAGTTTTGTATAGTTTTATATAGTTTTATATAGTTTTGTTAGTTTTATATAGTTTTCTATAATTTTATATAGTTTTATATAGTTTTGTTAGTTTTATATAGTTTTATATAGTTTTATATGGTTCTATATTGTTTTATATAGTTTTATATAGTATTATATAGTTTTACATAGTTTTATTAGTTTTATATAGTTTTGTATAATTTTATATAGTTTTACATAGTTTTATATAGTTTTGTTAGTTTTATATAGTTTTATATAGTTCTATACAGTTTTATATAGTTTTATATAGTTTTATATAGTTTTATATAGTTTTGTTAGTTTAATATAGTTTTATATAGTTTTATATAGTTTTGTATAGTTTTATATTGTTTTATATAGTTTTATATAGTTTCGGATAGTTTTGTAGAGTTTTGTATAGTTTTATATAGTTTCACATAGTTTTCTATAGTTTTATATAGTTTTATATAGTTTTATATAGCTTTAATACAGTTTTAAATAATTTAATATAGTTCTATATAGTTTTATATAGATTTATTAGTTTTATATAGTTTTATACAGTTTAATATAGTTTTATATAGTTCCTTATAATTTTGTATAGTTTTATATAGATTTATATAGTTTTATTCAGTTTTATTAGTTTTATATAGTTTTATTATTTTTATATAGATTTATATAGTTTTACATAGTTATATTAGTTTTATATAGTTTTATATAGCTTTAAGACAGTTTTTAATAGTTTAATATAGTTCTATATAGTTTTATATAGTTTTATTAGTTTTATATAGGTGTATATAGTTTTAATACAGTTTTAAATAGTTTAATATAGTTCTATATAGTTTTATATAGTTTTATTAGTTTTATATAGTTTTATACAGTTTTATATAGTTTTATATAGTTTTATTAGTTTTATATAGTTTCATATTGGTTTATATAGTATTATATAGTTTTATATAGTTTTATATAGCTTTAATACAGTTTTAAATAGTTTAATGTAGTTCTATATAGTTTTATATAGTTTTATATAGTTTTATATAGTTTTATATAGTTTTATATAGTTTTGTTTGTTTTATATAGTTTTATATAGTTTTTTATAGTTTTATATAGGTTTATATAGTTTATATAGTTTTATACAGTTTCAGACAGTTTTATATAGTTTTATATAGTTTTATATAGTTTTATATAGTTTTATATAGTTTTATATAGTTTTATATAGTATTATATAGTTTTATATAGTTTTATATAGTTTTATATAGTTTTATATAGTTTTATATAGTTTTGTTAGTTTTATATAGTTTTATATAGATTTATATAGTTTTATATAGTTTTATTAGTTTTATATAATTTTATATAGTTTTGTATAGTTTTATATAGTTTTATATAGTTTTATATAGTTTTATATAGTTTTATATGGTTCTATATAGCTTTATATAGTTTTATATAGTTTTATATAGTTTTTTATAGTACTATATAGTTTTATATAGCTTTATATAGTACTATATAGTTTCATATAGTTTTATTCGTTATATATAGTTTTATATAGTTTTATATGGTTCTATATAGTTTTATATAGTTTTATATAGTTTTATATAGTTTTGTTAGTTTTATATAGTTTTCTATAGTTTTATAGTGTTTTATATAGTTTTATATAGTTTTATATAATTTTATATAGTTTTACATAGTTTTATATAGTTTTGTTAGTTTTATATAGTTTTATATAGTTCTATACAGTTTTATATAGTTTTATATAGTTTTATATAGTTTTATTAGTTTTACATAGTTTTATATAGATTTATATAGTTTTTGTTAGTTTTATTAGTTTTATATAGTTTTATATAGTTTTATATAGTTTTGTATAGTTTCATATAGTTTTATATAGCTTTGTATAGTTTCATATAGTTTTATATAGTTTTATATAGTTTTGTTAGTTTTATATAGTTTTATATAGTTTTATATAGTTTTATATAGTTTTATATAGATTTATATAGTTTTATAGAGTTTTTTATAGTACTACATAGTTTTATATAGCTTTATATGGTACTATATAGCTTTATATAGTTTTATTCGTTATATATAGTTTTATATACTTTTATATGGTTCTATATAGTTTTATATAGTTTTATATAGTATTATATAGTTTTATATATTTTATTATCTTTATATAGTTTTATATAGTTTTATACAGTTTTACATAGTTTTATATAGTTTCATATAGTTTTATATAGTTCAATAGAGTTTTATATAGGTTTATATAGTTTTGTTAGTTTTATATAGTTTTATATAGTTTTAAATAGTTTTATATAGTTTTATATAGTTTTGAATAGTTTTATATAGTTTTATATAGTTTATATAGTTTTATATTGTTTTATATTGTGTTATATAGTCCTATATAGTACTATATAGTTTTATACAGTTTTGTTAGTTTTATATAGTTTTATATAGTTTTGTTAGTTTTGTATAGCTTTATATAGTTTTATATAGTTTTATATAGTATTGTTAGATTTGTATAGTTTTATATAGTTTTATATAGTTTTATATAGTTTTATATAGTTTTATATAGTTTTGTATAGTTTTATATAGTTTTATATAGTTTTGTTAGTTTTATATAGTTTTCTATAATTTTATATAGTTTTATATAGTTTTGTTAGTTTTATATAGTTTTATATAGTTTTATATGGTTCTATATTGTTTTATATAGTTTTATATAGTATTATATAGTTTTACATAGTTTTATTAGTTTTATATAGTTTTGTATAATTTTATATAGTTTTACATAGTTTTATATAGTTTTGTTAGTTTTATATAGTTTTATATAGTTCTATACAGTTTTATATAGTTTTATATAGTTTTATATAGTTTTATATAGTTTTGTTAGTTTAATATAGTTTTATATAGTTTTATATAGTTTTGTATAGTTTTATATTGTTTTATATAGTTTTATATAGTTTCGGATAGTTTTGTAGAGTTTTGTATAGTTTTATATAGTTTCACATAGTTTTCTATAGTTTTATATAGTTTTATATAGTTTTATATAGCTTTAATACAGTTTTAAATAATTTAATATAGTTCTATATAGTTTTATATAGATTTATTAGTTTTATATAGTTTTATACAGTTTAATATAGTTTTATATAGTTCCTTATAATTTTGTATAGTTTTATATAGATTTATATAGTTTTATTCAGTTTTATTAGTTTTATATAGTTTTATTATTTTTATATAGATTTATATAGTTTTACATAGTTATATTAGTTTTATATAGTTTTATATAGCTTTAAGACAGTTTTTAATAGTTTAATATAGTTCTATATAGTTTTATATAGTTTTATTAGTTTTATATAGGTGTATATAGTTTTAATACAGTTTTAAATAGTTTAATATAGTTCTATATAGTTTTATATAGTTTTATTAGTTTTATATAGTTTTATACAGTTTTATATAGTTTTATATAGTTTTATTAGTTTTATATAGTTTCATATTGGTTTATATAGTATTATATAGTTTTATATAGTTTTATATAGCTTTAATACAGTTTTAAATAGTTTAATGTAGTTCTATATAGTTTTATATAGTTTTATATAGTTTTATATAGTTTTATATAGTTTTATATAGTTTTGTTTGTTTTATATAGTTTTATATAGTTTTTTATAGTTTTATATAGGTTTATATAGTTTATATAGTTTTATACAGTTTCAGACAGTTTTATATAGTTTTATATAGTTTTATATAGTTTTATATAGTTTTATATAGTTTTATATAGTTTTATATAGTATTTTATAGTTTTATATAGTTTTATATAGTTTTATATAGTTTTATATAGTTTTATATAGTTTTGTTAGTTTTATATAGTTTTATATAGATTTATATAGTTTTATATAGTTTTATTAGTTTTATATAATTTTATATAGTTTTGTATAGTTTTATATAGTTTTATATAGTTTTATATAGTTTTATATAGTTTTATATGGTTCTATATAGCTTTATATAGTTTTATATAGTTTTATATAGTTTTTTATAGTACTATATAGTTTTATATAGCTTTATATAGTACTATATAGTTTCATATAGTTTTATTCGTTATATATAGTTTTATATAGTTTTATATGGTTCTATATAGTTTTATATAGTTTTATATAGTTTTATATAGTTTTACATATTTTATTATCTTTATATAGTTTTATATAGTTTTATACAGTTTTACATAGTTTTATATAGCTTCATATAGTTTTATATAGTTCAATAGAGTTTTATATAGGTTTATATAGTTTTGTTAGTTTTATATAGTTTTTTATAGTTTTATATAGGTTTATATAGTTTATATAGTTTTATACAGATTCAGACAGTTTTATATAGTTTATATAGTTTTATATTGTTTTATATAGTGTTCTATAGTTCTATATAGTACTTTATAGTTTTATACAGTTTTGTTAGTTTTATATAGTTTTATATAGTTTTGTTAGTTTTGTATAGCTTCATATAGTTTTATATAGTTTTATATAGTTTTATATAGTACTATATAGATTTATATAGTTTTGTTAGTTTTATATAGTTTTATATAGTTATTTATAGTTTTATATAGGTTTATATAGTTTATATAGTTTTATACAGTTTCAGACAGTTTTATATAGTTTTATATAGTTTTATATAGTTTTATATAGTACTATATAGTTTTATATAGTTTTATATAGTTTTATATAGTTTTATATGGTTCTATATAGTTTTATATAGTTTTATATAGTATTATATAGTTTTACATATTTTATTATCTTTATATAGTTTTATATAGTTTTAAATAGTTTTATATAGTTTTATATAGTTTTACATAGTTTTATATAGTTTTGAATAGTTTTATATAGTTTTATATAGTTTTATATAGTTTATATAATTTTATATTGTTTTATATAGTGTTATATAGTTCTATATAGTACTATATAGTTTTATACAGTTTTGTTAGTTTTATATAGTTTTATATAGTTTTGTTAGTTTTGTATAGCTTCATATATTTTTATATAGTTTTATATAGTTTTTTATAGTACTATATAGTTTTCTATAGTTTTCTATAGTTTTATTAGTTTTATATAGTTTCATATAGTTTTATATAGTTATATATAGTCCTATATAGTACTATATAGTTTTATACAGTTTTGTTAGTTTTATATAGTTTTATATAGTTTTGTTAGTTTTGTATAGCTTTATATAGTTTTATATAGTTTTATATAGTACTGTAAGATTTGTATAGTTTTATATATTTTTATATAGTTTTGTATAGTTTTATATAGTTTTATATAGTTTTGTTAGTTTTATATAGTTTTCTATAATTTTATATAGTATTATATAGTTTTGTTAGTTTTATATAGTTTTATATAGTTCTATAGAGTTTTATATAGGTTTATATAAATTTGTTAGTTTAATATAGTTTTATATAGTTTTATATAGTTTTGTTAGTTTTATATAGTTTTCTATAGTTTTATAGTGTTTTATATAGTTTTATATAGTTTTATATAATTTTATATAGTTTTACATAGTTTTATATAGTTTTGTTAGTTTTATATAGTTTTATATAGTTCTATACAGTTTTATATAGTTTTATATAGTTTTATATAGTTTTATTAGTTTTACATAGTTTTATATAGATTTATATAGTTTTTGTTAGTTTTATTAGTTTTATATAGTTTTATATAGTTTTATATAGTTTTGTATAGTTTCATATAGTTTTATATAGCTTTGTATAGTTTCATATATTTTTATATAGTTTTATATAGTTTTGTTAGTTTTATATAGTTTTATATAGTTTTATATAGTTTTATATAGTTTTATATAGATTTATATAGTTTTATAGAGTTTTTTATAGTACTACATAGTTTTATATAGCTTTATATGGTACTATATAGCTTTATATAGTTTTATTCGTTATATATAGTTTTATATACTTTTATATGGTTCTATATAGTTTTATATAGTTTTATATAGTATTATATAGTTTTATATATTTTATTATCTTTATATAGTTTTATATAGTTTTATACAGTTTTACATAGATGTATATAGTTTCATATAGTTTTATATAGTTCAATAGAGTTTTATATAGGTTTATATAGTTTTGTTAGTTTTATATAGTTTTATATAGTTTTAAATAGTTTTATATAGTTTTATATAGTTTTGAATAGTTTTATATAGTTTTATATAGTTTATATAGTTTTATATTGTTTTATATTGTGTTATATAGTCCTATATAGTACTATATAGTTTTATACAGTTTTGTTAGTTTTATATAGTTTTATATAGTTTTGTTAGTTTTGTATAGCTTTATATAGTTTTATATAGTTTTATATAGTATTGTTAGATTTGTATAGTTTTATATAGTTTTATATAGTTTTATATAGTTTTATATAGTTTTGTATAGTTTTATATAGTTTTATATAGTTTTGTTAGTTTTATATAGTTTTCTATAATTTTATATAGTTTTATATAGTTTTGTTAGTTTTATATAGTTTTATATAGTTTTATATGGTTCTATATTGTTTTATATAGTTTTATATAGTATTATATAGTTTTACATAGTTTTATTAGTTTTATATAGTTTTGTATAATTTTATATAGTTTTACATAGTTTTATATAGTTTTGTTAGTTTTATATAGTTTTATATAGTTCTATACAGTTTTATATAGTTTTATATAGTTTTATATAGTTTTATATAGTTTTGTTAGTTTAATATAGTTTTATATAGTTTTATATAGTTTTGTATAGTTTTATATTGTTTTATATAGTTTTATATAGTTTCGGATAGTTTTGTAGAGTTTTGTATAGTTTTATATAGTTTCACATAGTTTTCTATAGTTTTATATAGTTTTATATAGTTTTATATAGCTTTAATACAGTTTTAAATAATTTAATATAGTTCTATATAGTTTTATATAGATTTATTAGTTTTATATAGTTTTATACAGTTTAATATAGTTTTATATAGTTCCTTATAATTTTGTATAGTTTTATATAGATTTATATAGTTTTATTCAGTTTTATTAGTTTTATATAGTTTTATTATTTTTATATAGATTTATATAGTTTTACATAGTTATATTAGTTTTATATAGTTTTATATAGCTTTAAGACAGTTTTTAATAGTTTAATATAGTTCTATATAGTTTTATATAGTTTTATTAGTTTTATATAGGTGTATATAGTTTTAATACAGTTTTAAATAGTTTAATATAGTTCTATATAGTTTTATATAGTTTTATTAGTTTTATATAGTTTTATACAGTTTTATATAGTTTTATATAGTTTTATTAGTTTTATATAGTTTCATATTGGTTTATATAGTATTATATAGTTTTATATAGTTTTATATAGCTTTAATACAGTTTTAAATAGTTTAATGTAGTTCTATATAGTTTTATATAGTTTTATATAGTTTTATATAGTTTTATATAGTTTTATTAGTTTTATATAGCTTTATATAGTTTTATATAGTTTCATACAGTTTAATATATTTTTATTAGTTTTATATAGTTTTATATAGTATTTATATAGTTTTATATAGTTTTATATAGTTTCATATAGTTTTATATAGTTCGTTATAATTTTGTATGGTTTTATATAGTTTTATATAGTTTTATTAGTTTTATATAGTTTTATATAGTTTTATATAGTTTCATATAGTTTAATATATTTTTATTAGTTTTATATAGTTTTATATAGTATTTATGTAGTTTTATATAGTTTTATATAGTTTTATATAGTTTTATTAGTTTTATATAGTTTTATATAGCTTTATATAGTTTTATATAGTTTAATATAGTTTTATATAATTTTATATACTTTTATATAGTTTCATATTGTTTTATATAGTATTATATAGTTTTATACAGTTTTATATAGGTTTATATATTTTTTTATAGTTTTATATAGTTTTATATAGTTTAATATAGTTTTATATAGTTTTATTAGTTTTATTAGTTTTATATAATTTTGTATAGTATTTATATAGTTTTATATAGTTTTATATAGTTTTATATAGTTTTATTAGTTTTATATAGTTCTATATAGTTTTATATAGTTTTATATAGTTTAATATAGTTTTATATACTTTTATATACTTTTATATAGTTTCATATTGTTTTATATAGTATTATATAGTTTTATACAGTTTTATATAGTTTTATTAGTTTCATATAGTTTTATAATGTTTTATATAGTTTTATACAGTTTTATTAGTTTTATATAGTTTTATACAGTTTAATATAGTGTTATATAGTTCTTTATAATTTTGTATAGTTTTATATAGTTTTATATAGTTTTATATAGTTTTAAATAGGTTTATATAGTTCTTTATAATTTTGTATAGTTTTATATAGTTTTATTAGTTTTATATAGTTTTATACAGTTTAATATAGTTTTATATGGTTCTTTATAATTTTGTATAGTTTTATATTTTTAATTAGTTTTATATAGTTCTTTATAATTTTTTATAGTTTTATATAGTATTATATAGTTTTATATAGTATTATATAGATTCATTTTGTTTTATATAGTTTTATATAGTTTTATTAGTTTTATATAGTTTTATACAGTTTAATATAGTTTTATATAGTTCTTTATAATTTTGTATGGTTTTATATAGTTTTATATAGTTTAATACAGTTTTATATAGTTTAATATAGTTTTATATAGTTTTATATAGTTCTATATAGTATTATATAGTATTATATAGTTTTATATCGTTTTATATCGTTTTATATCGTTTTATATAGTTTTATTTGTTTTATTAGTTTTATATAATTTTGTATAGTTTTATATAGTTTTATATAGTTTTATATAGTTTTAAATAGGTTTATATAGTTCTTTATAATTTTGTATAGTTTTATATAGTTCTATATAGTTTTATACAGTTTTATATAGTTTTATTAGTTTTATATAGTTTTATATAGTTTTATATAGTTATATATAGTTTTATATAGTTTTATATACTTTTATTAGTTTTATATAGTTTTATATAGTTTTATATAGTTTTATATAGTTTCATATAGTTTAATATATTTTTTTAGTTTTATATAGTTTTATATAGTATTTATATAGTTTTATATAGTTTTATATAGTTTTATATAGTTTTATTAGTTTTATATAGTTTTATGTAGTTTTATATAGATTTATATAGTTTAATATAGTTTTATATAATTTTATATACTTTTATATAGTTTCATATTGTTTTATATAGTATTATATAGTTTTATACAGTTTTATATAGTTTTATTAGTTTCATATAGTTTTATATAGTTTTATATAGTTTTATATAGTTTTATATAGTTTTATTAGTTTTATATAGTTTTATACAGTTTAATATAATTTTATATAGTTCTTTATAATTTTGTATAGTTTTATATAGTTTTAAATAGGTTTATATAGTTCTTTATAATTTTGTATAGTTTTATATAGTTTTATTAGTTTTATATAGTTTTATACAGTTTAATATAGTTTTATATAGTTCTTTATAATTTTGTATAGTTTTATATTTTTAAATAGTTTTATATAGTTCTTTATAATTTTTTATAGTTTTATATAGTATTATATAGTTTTATATAGTATTATATAGATTCATTTAGTTTTATATAGTTTTATATAGTTTCATTAGTTTTATATAGTTTTATACAGTTTAATATAGTTTTATATAGTTCTTTATAATTTTGGGTAGTTTTATATAGTTTTATATAGTTTTATACAGTTTTATATAGTTTTACTAGTTTTATATAGTTTTATATGGTTTAATATAGTTTTATGTAGTTTTATATAGTTTTATATAGTTTTATATAGTTTCATATAGTTTTATATAGAATTATATAGTTTCATTTAGTTTTATATAGTTTTATCTAGTTTTATTAGTTTTATATAGTTTCATATAGTTTTATATAGTTTTATATGTTATTATATAGTTTTATATAGTTTTATATAGTTTTATATGTTATTATATAGTTTTACATAGTTTTATATAGTTTTATATAGTTTTATATAGTTTTATTAGTTTTATATAGTTTTATATAGTTTAATATAGTTTTATATAGTTTTATATAGTTTTATATAGTATTATATAGTATTATATAGTTTAATATCGTTTTATACAGTTTTATATAGTTTTATATAGTTTTTTTAGTTTTATATAGTTTCATATAATTTTATATAGTTTTATATAGTTTTATTTAGTTTTATATAGTTTTATATAGTTTTATATAGTTTTATATAGTATTTATATAGTTTTATATAGTTTTAATAGTTTTATATAGTTTTATATAGTTTTATATGGTTTGATATAGTTTTATATAGTTTTATATAGTTTTATACAGATTTATATAGTTTTATTAGTTTCATATAGTTTTATATAGTTTTATATAGTTTTATATAGTTTTATATAGTTTTATTAGTTTTATATAGTTTTATACAGTTTAATATAGTTTTATATAGTTCTTTATAATTTTGTATAGTTTTATATAGTTTTATATAGTTTTATATAGTTTTAAATAGGTTTATATAGTTCTTTATAATTTTGTATAGTTTTATATAGTTTTATTAGTTTTATATAGTTTTATATAGTTTTATATAGTTTTATATAGCTTTAATACAGTTTTAAATAGTTTAATGTAGTTCTATATAGTTTTATATAGTTTTATATAGTTTTATATAGTTTTATATAGGTTTATTAGTTTTATATAGTTTTAAACAGTTTAATATAGTTTTATATAGTTTTAAATAGGTTTATATAGTTGTTTATAATTTTGTATAGTTTTATATAATTCTATATAGTTTTATATAGTTTAATATAGTTTTATATAATTTTATATACTTTTATATAGTTTCACATTGTTTTATATAGTATTATATAGTTTTATACAGATTTATATAGTTTTATTAGTTTCATATAGTTTTATATAGTTTTATATAGTTTTATATAGTTTTATTAGTTTTATATAGTTTTATATAGTTTTATTTAGTATTATATAGTATTATATAGTTTTATATCGTTTTATATCGTTTTATATCGTTTTATATAGTTTTATTAGTTTTATTAGTTTTATATAATTTTGTATAGTTTTATATAGTTTTATATAGTTTTATATAGTTTTAAATAGTTTTATATAGTTTTAAATAGTTTTATATAGTTCTTTATAATTTTGTATAGTTTTATATAGTTTTATATACTTTTATATAGTTTTATTAGTTGTATATAGTTTTATACAGTTTTATATAGTTTTATATAATTCTTTATAATTTTGTATAGTTTTATATAATTCTTTATAATTTTGTATAGTTTTATATAGTTTTTTATAGTTTTATATAGTTTTATATAGTTTTATTAGTTTTATTAGTTTTATACAGTTTTATATAGTTTTATATAGTTTTATATAGTTTCATATAGTTTTATTAGTTTTATATAGCTTTATATAGTTTAATATAGTTTTATATAGTTTTATATAGTTTTATATAGTATTATATAGTATTATATAGTTTTATATCGTTTTATATCGTTTTATATCCTTTTATATAGTTTTATTAGTTTTATTAGTTTTATATAATTTTGTATAGTTTTATATAGTATTATATAGTATTATATAGTTTTATATCGTTTTATATAGTTATATTAGTTTTATTAGTTTTATATAATTTTGTATAGTTTTATATAGTTTCATATAGTTTTATATAGTTCAATAGAGTTTTATATAGGTTTATATAGTTTTGTTAGTTTTATATAGTTTTATATAGTTTTGTTAGTTTTGTATAGCTTTATATAGTTTTATATAGTTTTATATAGTATTGTTAGAATTGTATAGTTTTATATAGTTTTATATAGTTTTATATAGTTTGATATAGTTTGGTATAGTTTTATATAGTTTTATATAGTTATGTTAGTTTTATATAGTTTTCTATAATTTTATATAGTTTTGTTAGTTTTATATAGTTTTCTATAGTTTTATAGTGTTTTATATAGTTTTATATAGTTTTATATAGTTTTATATAGTTTTATATAGTTTTATGTAGTTTTATATGGTTCTATATTGTTTTATATAGTTTTATATAGTATTATATAGTTTTACATAGTTTTATTAGATTTATATAGTTTTGTATAATTTTATATAGTTTTACATAGTTTTATATAGTTTTGTTAGTTTTATATAGTTTTATATAGTTTTATATAGCTTTAATACAGTTTTAAATAGTTTAATATAGTTCTATATAGTTTTATATAGTTTTATTAGTTTTATATAGTTTTATATAGTTTTAATACAGTTTTAAATAGTTTAATATAGTTCTATATAGTTTTATATAGTTTCATATAGTTTTATATAGTTTTATATAGTTTTATTAGTTTTATATAGTTTTAAACAGTTTAATATAGTTTTATATAGTTCTTTATAATTTTGTATAGTTTTATATAGTTTTATATAGTTTTATATAGCTTTATATAGTTTTATATAGTTTTATATAGTTTTATATAGTTTCATATAGTTTACTATATTTTTATTAGTTTTATATAGTTTAATATAGTATTTATATAGTTTTATATAGTTTTATATAGTTTTATTAGTTTTATATAGTTTTATATAGTTTTATATAGATTTATATAGTTTAATATAGTTTTATATAATTTTATATACTTTTATATAGTTTCATATTGTTTTATATAGTATTATATAGTTTTATACAGTTTTATATAGTTTTATTAGTTTCATATAGTTTTATATAGTTCAATAGAGTTTTATATAGGTTTATATAGTTTTGTTAGTTTTATATAGTTTTATATAGTTTTGTTAGTTTTGTATAGCTTTATATAGTTTTATGTAGTTTTATATAGTATTGTTAGATTTGTATAGTTTTATATAGTTTTATATAGTTTTATATAGTTTGATATAGTTTGGTATAGTTTTATATAGTTTTATATAGTTTTGTTAGTTTTATATAGTTTTCTATAATTTTATATAGTTTTATATAGTTTTGTTAGTTTTATATAGTTTTATATAGTTCTATAGAGTTTTATATAGTTTTATATAGTTCTATAGAGTTTTATAGAGGTTTATATAGTTTTGTTAGTTTAATATAGTTTTATATAGTTTTATATAGTTTTACATAGTTTTATTAGCTTTATATATTTTTATATAGTTTTATACAGTTTTGTATAGTTTTATATAGTTTTATATAGTTCCATAGAGTTTTATATAGGTTTATATAAATTTGTTAGTTTAATATAGTTTTATATAGTTTATATAGTTTTGTTAGTTTTATATAGTTTTCTATAGTTTTATAGTGTTTTATATAGTTTTATATAGTTTTATATAGTTTTATATAGTTTTATATAGTTTTATATGGTTCTATATTGTTTTATATAGTTTTATATAGTATTATATAGTTTTACATAGTTTTATTAGTTTTATATAGTTTTGTATAATTTTATATAGTTTTACATAGTTTTATATAGTTTTGTTAGTTTTATATAGTTTTATATAGTTTTATATAGTTCTTATACAGTTTTATATAGAGTTTTATATAGTTTTATATAGTTTTGTATAGTTTTGTTAGTTTAATATAGTTTTATATAGTTTTATATAGTTTTGTATAGTTTTATATTGTTTTATATAGTTTTATATAGTTTTGGATAGTTTTGTATAGTTTTGTATAGTTTTATATAGTTTTATATAGTTTTATATAGTTTCATATAGTTTTATATAGTTTTATATAGCTTTAATACAGTTTTAAATAGTTTAATATAGTTCTATATAGTTTTATATAGATTTATTAGTTTTATATAGTTTTATACAGTTTAATATAGTTTTATATAGTTATATTAGTTTTATATAGTATTATTTGCTTTATATAGTTTGATATAGTTTTATATAGTTTAATATAGTTTTATATAGTTATATATAGTTTTATATGGTTTCATATAGTTATATATAGTTTTATATAGTTTTATATAGTTTTATTAGTTTTATATAGCTTTATATAGTTTTATATAGTTTCATATAGTTTAATATATTTTTGTTAGTTTTATATAGTTTTATATAGTATTTATATAGTTTTATATAGTTTTATATAGTTTCATATAGTTTTATATAGTTCGTTATAATTTTGTATGGTTTTATATAGTTTTATATAGTTTTATTAGTTTTATATAGTTTTATATAGTTTTATATAGTTTCATATAGTTTAATATATTTTTATTAGTTTTATATAGTTTTATATAGTATTTATGTAGTTTTATATAGTTTTATATAGTTTTATATAGTTTTATTAGTTTTATATAGTTTCATATAGCTTTATATAGTTTTATATAGTTTAATATAGTTTTATATAATTTTATATACTTTTATATAGTTTCATATTGTTTTATATAGTATTTATATAGTTTTATATAGTTTTATATAGTTTTATATAGTTTTATTAGTTTTATATAGTTTTATATAGTTTTATATAGTTTTATATAGTTTAATATAGTTTTATATACTTTTATATACTTTTATATAGTTTCATATTGTTTTATATAGTATTATATAGTTTTATACAGTTTTATATAGTTTTATTAGTTTCATATAGTTTTATAATGTTTTATATAGTTTTATACAGTTTTATTAGTTTTATATAGTTTTATACAGTTTAATATAGTGTTATATAGTTCTTTATAATTTTGTATAGTTTTATATAGTTTTATATAGTTTTATATAGTTTTAAATAGGTTTATATAGTTCTTTATAATTTTGTATAGTTTTATATAGTTTTATTAGTTTTATATAGTTTTATACAGTTTAATATAGTTTTATATGGTTCTTTATAATTTTGTATAGTTTTATATTTTTAAATAGTTTTATATAGTTCTTTATAATTTTTTATAGTTTTATATAGTATTATATAGTTTTATATAGTATTATATAGATTCATTTAGTTTTATATAGTTTTATATAGTTTTATTAGTTTTATCTAGTTTTATATAGTTTTGTTAGTTTTGTATAGGTTCAGACAGTTTTATATAGTCTTATATAGTTTTATACAGTTTTATATGGTTTTATATAGTTTTATATAGTTTTATATAGTTTTTTATAGTACTATATAGTATTATATAGCTTTATATAGCACTATATAGTTTTATATAGTTTTATTCGTTATATATAGTTTTATATAGTTTTATTCGTTATATATAGTTTTATATAGTTTTATATGGTTCTATATAGTTTTATATAGTTTTATATAGTATTATATAGTTCTACATATTTTATTATCTTTATATAGTTTTATATAGTTTTAAATAGTTTTATATAGCTTTATATAGTTTTACATAGTTTTATATAGTTTTGTTAGTTTTATATAGTTTTGTTAGTTTTATATAGTTTTCTATAGTTTTATTAGTTTTATATAGTTTCATATAGTTTTATATAGTTTTATATAGTTTTACATAGTACCATATAGTTTTATATAGTTTTATTAGTTTTATATAGTTTTATATAGTTTTGTTAGTTTTATATAGTTTCATATAGTTTTATATAGTACTATATAGTTTTATATAGCTTTATTAGTTTTATATAGTTCTATATAGTTTTATATAGTTTTATATGGTTTTATATATTTTTACATATTTTATTATCTTTATATAGTTTTATATAGTTCTATACAGTTTTACATAGTTTTATATAGTTGCATATAGTTTTATATAGTTCTATAGAGTTTTATATAGGTTTATATAGTTTTATATAGTTTTATATAGTTTTATATAGTTTTATATAGTTTTTTATAGTACTATATAGTATTATATAGCTTTATATAGT
>NW_027475985.1:17500-23769 GCF_051020985.1 Nomia melanderi | reverse complement strand
CGCGAAGAGTTGTTTACGTGTACGCGTATGGTGCGATTGCGTCGATTCGCTTTTCTGTACGGGGAGAAATAGAACGTTGAGTTGACTTATCGGGTCTTCGTTGGAATTACCGTCGCTGGCATTGTAAACTCCAGATGACCTTGTGATTCCTTCGTCGGGCACTGGTAAAGGGTGGCGATGATGCGTTCTATAATAGAAATACCCGTCGTAGCGTTTCTTCCGAGTCAACCCGCTCACGAAACTCTCTCTCTCGTCGTGGAATCCCCGCGTCGGAGAGTAAAACGCCGAAGGCTTACTATGAAACTTACGTCTCTCGACGATGGGACGATCCACGCGAAGAGTTGTTACGTGCACGCGTATGGTGCGATTGCGTCGATTCGCTTTTCTGTACGGGGAGTAATAGAACGTTGAGTTGACTTATCGGGTCTTCGTTGGAATTACCGTCGCTGGCATTGTAAACTCCAGATGACCTTGTGATTCCTTCGTCGGGCACTGGTAAAGGGTGGCGATGATGCGTTCTATAATAGAAATACCCGTCGTAGCGTTTCTTCCGAGTCAACCCGCTCACGAAACTCTCTCTCGTCGTGGAATCCCCGCGTCGGAGAGTAAAACGCGAATTCATACTATGAAAACTTACGTCTCTCGACGATGGGACGATCCACGCGAAGAGTTGTTTACGTGCACGCGTATGGTGCGATTGCGTCGATTCGCTTTTCTGTACGGGGAGAAATAGAACGTTGAGTTGACTTATCGGGTCTTCGTTGGAATTACCGTCGCTGGCATTGTAAACTCCAGATGACCTTGTGATTCCTTCGTCGGGCACTGGTAAAGGGTGGCGATGATGCGTTCTATAATAGAAATACCCGTCGTAGCGTTTCTTCCGAGTCAACCCGCTCACGAAACTCTCTCTCGTCGTGGAATCCCCGCGTCGGAGAGTAAAACGCGAATTCATACTATGAAAACTTACGTCTCTCGACGATGGGACGATCCACGCGAAGAGTTGTTTACGTGCACGCGTATGGTGCGATTGCGTCGATTCGCTTTTCTGTACGGGGAGAAATAGAACGTTGAGTTGACTTATCGGGTCTTCGTTGGAATTACCGTCGCTGGCATTGTAAACTCCAGATGACCTTGTGATTCCTTCGTCGGGCACTGGTAAAGGGTGGCGATGATGCGTTCTATAATAGAAATACCCGTCGTAGCGTTTCTTCCGAGTCAACCCGCTCACGAAACTCTCTCTCGTCGTGGAATCCCCGCGTCGGAGGGTAAAACGCGATATATAATAGTATATGCCAGTGGTTCGCGCGCGTCGTCTCTGAGATACGCGGTCGACAGAGTTCCGAAAACACGTGATGTGCCACGATTTCCGTGCGTCTTACATCTTTCGACGATGGGACGATCCACGCGAAGAGAACGTTCGTGCTTGCGTGAGGTGCAACAGCGTCGATTCGCTTTTCTGTACGGGGAGAAATAGAACGTTGAGTTGACTTATCGGGTCTTCGTTGGAATTACCGTCGCTGGCATTGTAAACTCCAGATGACCTTGTGATTCCTTCGTCGGGCACTGGTAAAGGGTGGCGATGATTCGTTCTATAATAGTAATACCCGTCGTAGCGTTTCGACCGATGTCACCCGCCACGAATGTCTCTCTCGACGTGGAAACCCCGCGCCGAAGAGTAAACGCGAAGGCTTACCATACGAAAGAAAACGGTATTATACGCCTGTGGTATGTGCGTCTCGGCTCTGTGATACGCGATCGGCAGAGTTACAAAAAAACGTTGATGGGCCACGATTTCCGTGCGTCTTACATCTTTCGACGATGGGACGATCCACGCGAAGAGTAGTTACGTGCTCGCGCGAGGTGCGATAGCGTCGATTCGCTTTTCTGTACGGGGAGAAATAGAACGATGAGTTGACTTATCGGGTCTTCGTTGGAATTACCGTCGCTGGCATTGTAAACTCCAGATGACCTTGTGATTCCTTCGTCGGGCACTGGTAAAGGGTGGCGATGATTCGTTCTATAATAGAAATACCCGTCGTAGCGATTCGGCCGAGACACCCGCCACGAAACTCTCTCTCGTCGTGGAATCCCCATGTCGGAGAGTAAAACGCGAAGGCTAACTATATAAGAAACATATAGTATTATTTATGCCTGTGGTTCTCCGTTTGTCCTACTCTCAGATACGCGACTCGGAGAGTTACGAATAATCGTGATGGACCACGATTTCTGTACGTCTTACATCTTTCGACGATGGGACGATCCACGCGAAGAGATCATTCCTGCTTGCGTGAGGTGCGATAGCGCCGATTCGCTTTTCTGTACGGGGAGAAATAGAACGATGAGTTGACTTATCGGGTCTTCGTTGGAATTACCGTCGCTGGCATTGTAAACTCCAGATGACCTTGTGATTCCTTCGTCGGGCACTGGTAAAGGGTGGCGATGATTCGTTCTATAATAGAAATACCCGTCGTAGCGATTCGGCCGTGTCACCCGCCACGAAAATCTCTCTCGTCGTGGAATCCCCGCGTCGTAGAGTAAACGCGAAGGCTTGCTATAGAAGACTATAGTTTATACGCCTGTGGTTCACCGGTTGCCTGCTCTCCGGGGTACGCGATCGCGCAGGAGTTACGGAAGAACTTGATGGGCCACGATCTCCAAGCGGCTATATCTTTCGACGATGGGACGATTCACGCGAAGAGAACGTTCGTGCATGCGTGAGGTGCGATAGCGTTGATTCGCTTGTCTGTACGGGGAGAAATAGAACGATGAGTTGACTTATCGGGTCTTCGTTGGAATTACCGTCGCTGGCATTGTAAACTCCAGATGACCTTGTGATTCCTTCGTCGGGCACTGGTAAAGGGTGGCGATGATTCGTTCTATAATAGAAATACCCGTCGTAGCGTTTCGACCGATGTCACCCGCCACGAAATTCTCTCTCGTCGTGGAATCCCCGCGTCGGAGAGTAACCGCCGAAGGCTTGCTATAGAAGACTATAGTTTATACGCCTGTGGTTCACCGGTTGCCGGCTCTCCGGGGCACGCGATCGCGCGAAGGTTACGGAGGGACGTGAAGCGCCCGAGCAATGAAACGTCCGCAGGAGGAAACGAGCAACCGCCGAACATTGTTTCGCGACGTTTCCATAATGTATTGTCGTTTCGCTCGCATCCCGCTTCTTTCCCCTAGTTTCCTCGACGCGTAGTTTCGCAGCCTTAGTGGACGAATCATTCTCGATTCGAGGAAAGATATGCAGTGGGGCGTGCAATGAGCCCGCCAGAGACCACGATCTCCAATGCGTCTTTACATCTTTCGACGATGGGATGATCCACGCGAAGAGAACGTTCGTGCTTGCGCGAGGTGCGTTAGCGTCGATTCGCTTTTCTGTACGGGGAGAAATAGAACGATGAGTTGACTTATCGGGTCTTCGTTGGAATTACCGTCGCTGGCATTGTAAACTCCAGATGACCTTGTGATTCCTTCGTCGGGCACTGGTAAAGGGTGGCGATGATTCGTTCTATAATAGAAATACCCGTCGTAGCGATTCGGCCGAGTCACCCGCCACGAAACTGTCTCTCTTTCGTCGTGGAAACCCCGCGTCGGAGAGTAAAACGCGCGAAGGCTGTGACTGTAACATATATATATACAGTATACAATGCCTGTGGTTTTTGCGCGTGTCGGCTCTTCGGTATACGCGATCGGCCAGAGTTACGGAGGGACGGTGAAGCGCACGAGAAATTGAAACGGCCGCACGATTGGAACCGAGCAACCGTCGAACATTGTTTCGCGACGTTTCCATAATGCGTTTTCGTTTCGCTCGCATACCGCTTCTTTTCCCCTAGTCTCTGAGACGCGTTTTCGAGCCGTTCTTCTACTATCGATTCTCGTAGAGAGAAGGGACCGGGTAGTCTGGAAGTGGAACCCGCATCTTGCGTGTACCGTACACGGAATTGAGAGGACCGGCCGTGAAGCTCGTTTTAAAGCCGTGCGTCTGACACCCAACTCTTGCGCGCCAATTTCGCGGCAAGAGATAATATGGGACGAATGACCGGCAAAGAGCCAGCTGTGAAGTCTGTTTTTTTAATCGAATCCGTGGACGTGTGTATGCCGTAGCGTCGCTCGTCGTGTTCGTTCATGGTCGTTCCGAGAGAAAGAACGAAAGCGGTAACGAAGGGACCGGCCGTGAAGCTCGTTTTAAAGCCGCGCGTCTGACACCCAACTCTTGCGCGCCAATTTCGCGGCAAGAGATAACATGGGACGAATGACCGGCAAAGAGCCAGCTGTGAAGTCTTTTTTCATTATTTGCTTTCAATCGATCGATCGGTACGATTCGTGCAACGTTTCGCGCGATGCGACGCGAAAACATGCGCGCAACAATAGATGCGTCTGATCGGAAGAACGCGAGGGTCGACTGCACGCGATGGATTCAGTATCGGGTAGGATACAAAATATATCCCCGTCGTTTCCACGCGTGCGAGTCTTCTGCGTCTTTCGCGGGTTTTTGAATGCACTATACGCCCGGAACGTCGAGAAATATATACATATTACTTGAACGTTTTTCGTCTCGAAAGGCTTCGGTGTCGTCTCCAAGGCGACGCCTGAATCTCCTTCGCGCGCTGGTCGGAGATTCAGGTATCAACTTTTATCTTCTCTTTGAAAGAAGAGAGATATTAGGTCGAACAAATGAGAATAAAATTATATATGTGAAATATAAAATTTATACGATTACCCTGAACGGTGGATCACTTGGCTCGTGGGTCGATGAAGAACGCAGCTAATTGCGCGTCAACGTGTGAACTGCAGGACACATGAACATCGACATTTCGAACGCACATTGCGGTCCACGGATACAATTCCTGGACCACGCCTGGCTGAGGGTCGTTTACGTACCATACACTGCTTGCGTAGCTCTGTCAAATCCCCGCCGTCGTTCACCTCTTCGGATCGAACGTTTTTTTACCGAAGGGCGCAAAGAACGTTTCTGAGTCGGGTTAAGAGAAGGATGCTACGTACGAGCGAACGATGGGTGTCTCGTCGGCGTTTGTCGCGGACACGCGAAAATTCTGTGAATTTCACGGACAGTGTACGTTCTAGTTGTTGCAAAACGATCGGAATCGTTTGTATGGACTCGCGTGAGTGTTCGCGGCGTCGTGCGTCGTTCAATTACGACCGCCCGCGGATACCGCTCCACTGCGATATGGATCTGAGCGACAACTTTTTCGGCTGTTCGTGAGATGAACGGTTTCGTGTGTTTAGAAAAATTTTTTTTCCCGCGCTCCCGACGTCACCTGAAATGATGCGTCAGAGGTGAAAGAAAATATTAAGAAGTCGAGAGAGAGAGAGACTACACACGTTTTATTCATATTTTGTATACCGTGCGTGAGACGGATGTGCACGACACGTCGTATGTCGGTATATTACCGACTGGCCCCAGGGAGATTGTTTTCTTCCTCTCTTACGAATGAGATGTACGTTTCGGAGGATCGTCGTTACCGAAACACACGGCAAAACGAGACTTCTCGCAGCAGAACCTTTATACACAATACACATCGACTCTTTTTACCCCGAGAGAGAGAGAAAAGGTGTATTTCTTTTTTTTATTTTTCGAATTCGACGCACGAACGCTTTGACGACTGGAGAAAAACACGGTGTGTGTTAAAATCGTGCGGGACGAGCATGCGTATTCGTAACGGGTCGAATAGTTCTTATTCCCCGTCGTCGCGTGTCCTCGCTGGACCACCACCGTGCGCTTCCGCCACGTTCAGTTGAATTTCGAAATATATATATATAAAAAGAATCACCATATACTCTCTTTCGGGAGGTGTATTTTTATCGGTTTCTGCTATAGAGAAGAGACGGAGATCGTGTTGTGAGGTGTAACGTTTCTGTATCCCCGTTTCGGAGGATCGTCGTTATCGGCGGAACACACGTCAAAACGAGACTTCTCGCAGAACCTTTATACACAATACACATCGACTCTTTTACCCCGAGAGAGAGAAAAGGTGTTTTTCTTTTTTTTTTATTTTTCGAATTCGACGCACGAACGCTTTGACGACTGGAGAAAAACACGGTGTGTGTTAAAATCGTGCGGGACGAGCATGCGTATTCGTAACGGGTCGAATAGTTCTTATTCCCCGTCGTCGCGTGTCCTCGCTGGACCACCACCGTGCGCTTCCGCCACGTTCAGTTGTATTTCGAAATATATATATATATAAAAAGAATCACCATATACTCTCTTTCGGGAGGTGTATTTTTATCGGTTTCTGCTATAGAGA
>NW_027475985.1:0-10000 GCF_051020985.1 Nomia melanderi | reverse complement strand
ACCGTCGGGACTTAGAAAAATTTCGAGTACCCCGGATCGCCTGCTGGCATTACCGCACGGGCTGGACACCTCGCTCCGACGAATCGGTTTTTTCCATTTTTTTTGAAAAATAAATTTTTGTAATTTTTTTTAATGTCAAAAACGTTAATAAACGTCATGTTTACGCATGGATTAAACATTGAAATAATTTTAAAACACTTATTAAAAAAGTTGGTGTCGACCGTGGGACTTAGAAAAATTTCGGGAAGTCCGATTCGCCTGCTGGAATTACCGCACGGGCAGGACACCTCGCTCCGACGAATCGGTTTTTTCCATTTTTTTTGAAAAATAAATTTTTGTAATTTTTTTTAACGTTGAAAACGTTAATAAACATCATGTTTACGCATGGATTAAACATTGAAATAATTTTAAAACGCTTATTAAAAAAGTTGGTGTCGACCGTGGGACTTAGAAAAATTTCGGGAAGTCCGATTCGCCTGCTGGAATTACCGCACGGGCAGGACACCTCGCTCCGACGAATCGGTTTTTTCCATTTTTTCCGAAAAATAAATTTTTGTAATTTTTTTTAATGTTAAAAACGTTAATAAACTTCATGTTTACGCATGGATTAAACATTGAAATAATTTTAAAACGCTTATTAAAAAAGTTGGTGTCGACCGTGGGACTTAGAAAAATTTCGGGAAGTCCGATTCGCCTGCTGGAATTACCGCACGGGCTGGACACCTCGCTCCGCCGAATCGGTTTTTTCCTTTTTTTCCGAAAAATAAATTTTTGTAATTTTTTTTAATGTTAAAAACGTTAATAAACTTCATGTTTACGCATGGATTAAACATTGAAATAATTTTAAAACGCTTATTAAAAAAGTTGGTGTCGACCGTGGGACTTAGAAAAATTTCGGGAAGTCCGATTCGCCTGCTGGAATTACCGCACGGGCAGGACACCTCGCTCCGACGAATCGGTTTTTTCCATTTTTTCCGAAAAATAAATTTTTGTAATTTTTTTTAATGTTAAAAACGTTAATAAACTTCATGTTTACGCATGGATTAAACATTGAAATAATTTTAAAACGCTTATTAAAAAAGTTGGTGTCGACCGTGGGACTTAGAAAAATTTCGGGAAGTCCGATTCGCCTGCTGGAATTACCGCACGGGCAGGACACCTCGCTCCGACGAATCGGTTTTTTCCATTTTTTTTGAAAAATAAATTTTTGTAATTTTTTTTAACGTTGAAAACGTTAATAAACATCATGTTTACGCATGGATTAAACATTGAAATAATTTTAAAACGCTTATTAAAAAAGTTGGTGTCGACCGTGGGACTTAGAAAAATTTCGGGAAGTCCGATTCGCCTGCTGGAATTACCGCACGGGCTGGACACCTCGCTCCGACGAATCGGTTTTTTCCATTTTTTTTGAAAAATAAATTTTTGTAATTTTTTTTAATGTCAAAAACGTTAATAAACGTCATGTTTACGCATGGATTAAACATTGAAATAATTTTAAAACACTTATTAAAAAAGTTGGTGTCGACCGTGGGACTTAGAAAAATTTCGGGAAGTCCGATTCGCCTGCTGGAATTACCGCACGGGCTGGACACCTCGCTCCGCCGAATCGGTATTTTCCATTTTTCTTGAAAAATAAATTTTTGTAATTTTTTTTAACGTTGAAAACGTTAATAAACATCATGTTTACGCATGGATTAAACATTGAAATAATTTTAAAACGCTTATTAAAAAAGTTGGTGTCGACCGTGGGACTTAGAAAAATTTCGGGAAGTCCGATTCGCCTGCTGGAATTACCGCACGGGCTGGACACCTCGCTCCGCCGAATCGGTATTTTCCATTTTTCTTGAAAAATAAATTTTTGTAATTTTTTTTAACGTTGAAAACGTTAATAAACATCATGTTTACGCATGGATTAAACATTGAAATAATTTTAAAACGCTTATTAAAAAAGTTGGTGTCGACCGTGGGACTTAGAAAAATTTCGGGAAGTCCGATTCGCCTGCTGGAATTACCGCACGGGCAGGACACCTCGCTCCGACGAATCGGTTTTTTCCATTTTTTCCGAAAAATAAATTTTTGTAATTTTTTTTAATGTTAAAAACGTTAATAAACTTCATGTTTACGCATGGATTAAACATTGAAATAATTTTAAAACACTTATTAAAAAAGTTGGTGTCGACCGTGGGACTTAGAAAAATTTCGGGAAGTCCGATTCGCCTGCTGGAATTACCGCACGGGCAGGACACCTCGCTCCGACGAATCGGTTTTTTCCATTTTTTTTGAAAAATAAATTTTTGTAATTTTTTTTAACGTTGAAAACGTTAATAAACATCATGTTTACGCATGGATTAAACATTGAAATAATTTTAAAACGCTTATTAAAAAAGTTGGTGTCGACCGTGGGACTTAGAAAAATTTCGGGAAGTCCGATTCGCCTGCTGGAATTACCGCACGGGCTGGACACCTCGCTCCGCCGAATCGGTTTTTTCCTTTTTTTCCGAAAAATAAATTTTTGTAATTTTTTTTAATGTTAAAAACGTTAATAAACTTCATGTTTACGCATGGATTAAACATTGAAATAATTTTAAAACGCTTATTAAAAAAGTTGGTGTCGACCGTGGGACTTAGAAAAATTTCGGGAAGTCCGATTCGCCTGCTGGAATTACCGCACGGGCAGGACACCTCGCTCCGACGAATCGGTTTTTTCCATTTTTTCCGAAAAATAAATTTTTGTAATTTTTTTTAATGTTAAAAACGTTAATAAACTTCATGTTTACGCATGGATTAAACATTGAAATAATTTTAAAACGCTTATTAAAAAAGTTGGTGTCGACCGTGGGACTTAGAAAAATTTCGGGAAGTCCGATTCGCCTGCTGGAATTACCGCACGGGCAGGACACCTCGCTCCGACGAATCGGTTTTTTCCATTTTTTTTGAAAAATAAATTTTTGTAATTTTTTTTAACGTTGAAAACGTTAATAAACATCATGTTTACGCATGGATTAAACATTGAAATAATTTTAAAACGCTTATTAAAAAAGTTGGTGTCGACCGTGGGACTTAGAAAAATTTCGGGAAGTCCGATTCGCCTGCTGGAATTACCGCACGGGCTGGACACCTCGCTCCGCCGAATCGGTTTTTTCCTTTTTTTCCGAAAAATAAATTTTTGTAATTTTTTTTAATGTTAAAAACGTTAATAAACTTCATGTTTACGCATGGATTAAACATTGAAATAATTTTAAAACGCTTATTAAAAAAGTTGGTGTCGACCGTGGGACTTAGAAAAATTTCGGGAAGTCCGATTCGCCTGCTGGAATTACCGCACGGGCAGGACACCTCGCTCCGACGAATCGGTTTTTTCCATTTTTTCCGAAAAATAAATTTTTGTAATTTTTTTTAATGTTAAAAACGTTAATAAACTTCATGTTTACGCATGGATTAAACATTGAAATAATTTTAAAACGCTTATTAAAAAAGTTGGTGTCGACCGTGGGACTTAGAAAAATTTCGGGAAGTCCGATTCGCCTGCTGGAATTACCGCACGGGCAGGACACCTCGCTCCGACGAATCGGTTTTTTCCATTTTTTTTGAAAAATAAATTTTTGTAATTTTTTTTAACGTTGAAAACGTTAATAAACATCATGTTTACGCATGGATTAAACATTGAAATAATTTTAAAACGCTTATTAAAAAAGTTGGTGTCGACCGTGGGACTTAGAAAAATTTCGGGAAGTCCGATTCGCCTGCTGGAATTACCGCACGGGCTGGACACCTCGCTCCGCCGAATCGGTTTTTTCCTTTTTTTCCGAAAAATAAATTTTTGTAATTTTTTTTAATGTTAAAAACGTTAATAAACTTCATGTTTACGCATGGATTAAACATTGAAATAATTTTAAAACGCTTATTAAAAAAGTTGGTGTCGACCGTGGGACTTAGAAAAATTTCGGGAAGTCCGATTCGCCTGCTGGAATTACCGCACGGGCAGGACACCTCGCTCCGACGAATCGGTTTTTTCCATTTTTTCCGAAAAATAAATTTTTGTAATTTTTTTTAATGTTAAAAACGTTAATAAACTTCATGTTTACGCATGGATTAAACATTGAAATAATTTTAAAACGCTTATTAAAAAAGTTGGTGTCGACCGTGGGACTTAGAAAAATTTCGGGAAGTCCGATTCGCCTGCTGGAATTACCGCACGGGCTGGACACCTCGCTCCGCCGAATCGGTTTTTTCCTTTTTTTCCGAAAAATAAATTTTTGTAATTTTTTTTAATGTTAAAAACGTTAATAAACTTCATGTTTACGCATGGATTAAACATTGAAATAATTTTAAAACGCTTATTAAAAAAGTTGGTGTCGACCGTGGGACTTAGAAAAATTTCGGGAAAGTCCGATTCGCCTGCTGGAATTACCGCACGGGCAGGACACCTCGCTCCGACGAATCGGTTTTTTCCATTTTTTCCGAAAAATAAATTTTTGTAATTTTTTTTAATGTTAAAAACGTTAATAAACTTCATGTTTACGCATGGATTAAACATTGAAATAATTTTAAAACGCTTATTAAAAAAGTTGGTGTCGACCGTGGGACTTAGAAAATTTCGGGAAGTCCGATTCGCCTGCTGGAATTACCGCACGGCTGGACACCTCGCTCCGCCGAATCGGTATTTTCCATTTTTCTTGAAAAATAAATTTTTGTAATTTTTTTTAACGTTGAAAACGTAATAAACATCATGTTTACGCATGGATTAAACATTGAAATAATTTTAAAACGCTTATTAAAAAAGTTGGTGTCGACCGTGGGACTTAGAAAAATTTCGGGAAGTCCGATTCGCCTGCTGGAATTACCGCACGGGCAGGACACCTCGCTCCGACGAATCGGTTTTTTCCATTTTTTCCGAAAAATAAATTTTTGTAATTTTTTTTAATGTTAAAAACGTTAATAAACTTCATGTTTACGCATGGATTAAACATTGAAATAATTTTAAAACACTTATTAAAAAAGTTGGTGTCGACCGTGGGACTTAGAAAAATTTCGGGAAGTCCGATTCGCCTGCTGGAATTACCGCACGGGCAGGACCCTCGCTCCGACGAATCGGTTTTTTCCATTTTTTTTGAAAAATAAATTTTTGTAATTTTTTTTAACGTTGAAAACGTTAATAAACATCATGTTTACGCATGGATTAAACATTGAAATAATTTTAAAACGCTTATTAAAAAAGTTGGTGTCGACCGTGGACTTAGAAAAATTTCGGGAAGTCCGATTCGCCTGCTGGAATTACCGCACGGGCTGGACACCTCGCTCCGCCGAATCGGTTTTTTCCTTTTTTTCCGAAAAATAAATTTTTGTAATTTTTTTTAATGTTAAAAACGTTAATAAACTTCATGTTTACGCATGGATTAAACATTGAAATAATTTTAAAACGCTTATTAAAAAAGTTGGTGTCGACCGTGGGACTTAGAAAAATTTCGGGAAGTCCGATTCGCCTGC
This sequence comes from Nomia melanderi, assembly GCF_051020985.1. Classification (NCBI taxonomy): domain Eukaryota; kingdom Metazoa; phylum Arthropoda; class Insecta; order Hymenoptera; family Halictidae; genus Nomia; species Nomia melanderi. The sequence continues at coordinate 4,510 of NW_027475985.1, read as the reverse complement.
TGGAATTACCGCACGGGCAGGACACCTCGCTCCGACGAATCGGTTTTTTCCATTTTTTCCGAAAAATAAATTTTTGTAATTTTTTTTAATGTTAAAAACGTTAATAAACTTCATGTTTACGCATGGATTAAACATTGAAATAATTTTAAAACGCTTATTAAAAAAGTTGGTGTCGACCGTGGGACTTAGAAAAATTTCGGGAAGTCCGATTCGCCTGCTGGAATTACCGCACGGGCAGGACACCTCGCTCCGACGAATCGGTTTTTTCCATTTTTTTTGAAAAATAAATTTTTGTAATTTTTTTTAACGTTGAAAACGTTAATAAACATCATGTTTACGCATGGATTAAACATTGAAATAATTTTAAAACGCTTATTAAAAAAGTTGGTGTCGACCGTGGGACTTAGAAAAATTTCGGGAAGTCCGATTCGCCTGCTGGAATTACCGCACGGGCTGGACACCTCGCTCCGCCGAATCGGTTTTTTCCTTTTTTTCCGAAAAATAAATTTTTGTAATTTTTTTTAATGTTAAAAACGTTAATAAACTTCATGTTTACGCATGGATTAAACATTGAAATAATTTTAAAACGCTTATTAAAAAAGTTGGTGTCGACCGTGGGACTTAGAAAAATTTCGGGAAGTCCGATTCGCCTGCTGGAATTACCGCACGGGCAGGACACCTCGCTCCGACGAATCGGTTTTTTCCATTTTTTCCGAAAAATAAATTTTTGTAATTTTTTTTAATGTTAAAAACGTTAATAAACTTCATGTTTACGCATGGATTAAACATTGAAATAATTTTAAAACGCTTATTAAAAAAGTTGGTGTCGACCGTGGGACTTAGAAAAATTTCGGGAAGTCCGATTCGCCTGCTGGAATTACCGCACGGGCAGGACACCTCGCTCCGACGAATCGGTTTTTTCCATTTTTTTTGAAAAATAAATTTTTGTAATTTTTTTAAACGTTGAAAACGTTAATAAACATCATGTTTACGCATGGATTAAACATTGAAATAATTTTAAAACGCTTATTAAAAAAGTTGGTGTCGACCGTGGGACTTAGAAAAATTTCGGGAAGTCCGATTCGCCTGCTGGAATTACCGCACGGGCTGGACACCTCGCTCCGCCGAATCGGTTTTTTTCCTTTTTTTCCGAAAAATAAATTTTTGTAATTTTTTTTAATGTTAAAAACGTTAATAAACTTCATGTTTACGCATGGATTAAACATTGAAATAATTTAAAACGCTTATTAAAAAAGTTGGTGTCGACCGTGGGACTTAGAAAAATTTCGGGAAGTCCGATTCGCCTGCTGGAATTACCGCACGGGCAGGACACCTCGCTCCGACGAATCGGTTTTTTCCATTTTTTCCGAAAAATAAATTTTTGTAATTTTTTTTAATGTTAAAAACGTTAATAAACTTCATGTTTACGCATGGATTAAACATTGAAATAATTTTAAAACGCTTATTAAAAAAGTTGGTGTCGACCGTGGGACTTAGAAAAATTTCGGGAAGTCCGATTCGCCTGCTGGAATTACCGCACGGGCTGGACACCTCGCTCCGCCGAATCGGTTTTTTCCTTTTTTTCCGAAAAATAAATTTTTGTAATTTTTTTTAATGTTAAAAACGTTAATAAACTTCATGTTTACGCATGGATTAAACATTGAAATAATTTTAAAACGCTTATTAAAAAAGTTGGTGTCGACCGTGGGACTTAGAAAAATTTCGGGAAGTCCGATTCGCCTGCTGGAATTACCGCACGGGCAGGACACCTCGCTCCGACGAATCGGTTTTTTCCATTTTTTCCGAAAAATAAATTTTTGTAATTTTTTTTAATGTTAAAAACGTTAATAAACTTCATGTTTACGCATGGATTAAACATTGAAATAATTTTAAAACGCTTATTAAAAAAGTTGGTGTCGACCGTGGGACTTAGAAAAATTTCGGGAAGTCCGATTCGCCTGCTGGAATTACCGCACGGGCAGGACACCTCGCTCCGACGAATCGGTTTTTTCCATTTTTTTTGAAAAATAAATTTTTGTAATTTTTTTTAACGTTGAAAACGTTAATAAACATCATGTTTACGCATGGATTAAACATTGAAATAATTTTAAAACGCTTATTAAAAAAGTTGGTGTCGACCGTGGGACTTAGAAAAATTTCGGGAAGTCCGATTCGCCTGCTGGAATTACCGCACGGGCTGGACACCCTCGCTCCGCCGAATCGGTTTTTTCCTTTTTTTCCGAAAAATAAATTTTTGTAATTTTTTTTAATGTTAAAAACGTTAATAAACTTCATGTTTACGCATGGATTAAACATTGAAATAATTTTAAAACGCTTATTAAAAAAGTTGGTGTCGACCGTGGGACTTAGAAAAATTTCGGGAAGTCCGATTCGCCTGCTGGAATTACCGCACGGGCAGGACACCTCGCTCCGACGAATCGGTTTTTTCCATTTTTTCCGAAAAATAAATTTTTGTAATTTTTTTAATGTTAAAAACGTTAATAAACTTCATGTTTACGCATGGATTAAACATTGAAATAATTTTAAAACGCTTATTAAAAAAGTTTACTCTTGACCGTGGGGACTTAGAAAAATTCCGGCTTGCACGGATTCGACCACTCTGTTTTTCGGAGTTTCTGAGAAAAATAAATTTTTGTAATTTTTTTCATTATGATTTCTGAGTTCTCCCAGTAGTTTAATGTAAGGATTAAGCATTTAAAAATTTTTAAATCGAATATTAAAAAAGTTTACTCTTGCAATTTTTGGAAAAAAAAAATTCTAAAAAATTTTTCTTTCGGTGGAAACTAACGTTTAATATGTACAATAACGATTTATCGAATAAAAATCGTATGTTAATATATGTTCGAATCGACCATAGTTTCAGCGGCTAAGTACCAGCAGCCCGGCCGGTTGGTCTGTACGCGCGGCAGTTTACCACCATAAGCGCCCGTGCTGAGCGGCCGGCGCCGCGGTCGTCGCGGCCGCCCGTTTGGTTACTATAAGAGAGCACGTCGGTTCGAGCGGACCGGTCGGCGCAGCGGCGGGCGAGCGGCTATTCTACGATCTCGGTCGAGAAGCAGTCGTTCAGCTCCTCGAGGTCCATTCCTCGACTGTTCTGTACCGCGTTCCGTTGCGAATTTTTCTCTACACAGCATGACCACGGGTCGGTGTCTCAGACCGAATGGCCCTTATGTGGTAAGCCCAGAATGTTGGGTTGGATACAACGTATATTCGTTATACTTGTACGACTCTCACATCAACTCTCAGAAACCCAAAAGGGGTTTTCTATCCGAGCGAAAATATATTTTTCGTATACAAAAATTTAATGGCAAAGACCAAACGAAATACTACACACAAAAAGGGCGACGAACAAAAATTGTTCGAATGAAATATAATATATACATATAAAATTGAGGTGTCCTAAGAGAGAAATACATAAACTAAGAGGTATATATTATAAGAAATATATATTATTTCTGGGCAAAGAAGAGAGAACGAAAAGAAGAGTATGATCTTTAACGCGAGGGCCTCGACATGGGTACGCCTAGCATGGTTCGCGCTTTCTCGATATGTCCAGCATGTTAACGTACGCGGTCTTCGGACTTCGTGCGTTATGTCCGTGCTTACACGATGGAGAGCGCTCGAGCATACGTGCTTACAAACCTGAAAGTCGATGTGACATCCGAGATTCTTTTTCTTCTAAAAAGATCTCGGAGAGATACACGGGAGAGTTTGAAATTTTTGGAGGTCCTCCTGATGTATATGCGCGGATATACCCATGTGGTAATTCGTGCGGAGTTGGTAATCTAATAGTGGAGCGAAATTTACCAACTCGAAAGAGAAGAGAGAAGAGAGAAGAGAGTAGAGAGAAGAGAGAGGAGAAAGAGAACTGTCTTAAAGACGAGAAAAAGTATCGTCGATCCGACTCTTAAGGGGAGAGAGTCGGCGACTAAGATATATATATACATACATATTTTTGCTTCGTATGATGAAAATTTACTCGAAGCTCCCTGGTTGATCCTGCCAGTAGTCATATGCTTGTCTCAAAGATTAAGCCATGCATGTCTCAGTACATGCCGTATTAAGGTGAAACCGCGAATGGCTCATTAAATCAGTTATGGTTCCTTAGATCGTACCCACATTTACTTGGATAACTGTGGTAATTCTAGAGCTAATACATGCAAAACAGAGTTCCGACCAGAGATGGTAGGAACGCTTTTATTAGATCAAAACCAATCGGTGGCGGGCGTTTACGTTCGTCCATCGTTTGCTTTGGTGACTCTGAATAACTTTGTGCTGATCGCATGGTCTTATAGCACCGGCGACGCATCTTTCAAATGTCTGCCTTATCAACTGTCGATGGTAGGTTCTGCGCCTACCATGGTTGTAACGGGTAACGGGGAATCAGGGTTCGATTCCGGAGAGGGAGCCTGAGAAACGGCTACCACATCCAAGGAAGGCAGCAGGCGCGCAAATTACCCACTCCCGGCACGGGGAGGTAGTGACGAAA
>NW_027475984.1:0-23783 GCF_051020985.1 Nomia melanderi | reverse complement strand
TTTTATATAGTTGTATATAGTTTTATGTAGTTTTATAGAGTTTTATATAGTTTTATATAGATTTATATAGTTTTATACAGTTCAATAGAGTTTTACATAGGTTTATATAGTTTTGTTATGTTTTCATAGTTTTATATAGTTTTATATAGTTTTTTATAGTTTTAAACATTTTTATATAGTTTTATAGAGTTTTATATAGTTTTGTATAGTTTTCTTAGTTTTATATAGTTTTATATAATTTTATATAGTTTAACATAGTTTTATATAGTTCTATATAGTTTTATATAGTTTTATAGAGCTTTATATAGTTTTATATAGTTTTATATAGTTTCATAGAGATTTATAAAGCTGTACATAGTTTTGTTAGATTTATATATTTTTATATAATTTCATATAGTTTTATATAGTTTTATATAGTTTTGTTAGTTTTATAGAGCTTTATATAGTTTTATATAGTTTTATATAGTTTTATGTAGTTTTATGGAGTTTTATATAGTTTTATATAGATTTATATAGCTTTATACAGTTCTATAGAGTTTTACATAGGTTTATATAGCTTTGTTATGTTTTCATAGTTTTATATAGTTTTATATAGTTTTATAGAATTTTATACACTTTTAAATTGTTTCATGTTGTTTTATAGAGCTTTATATAGTTTTGTATAGTTTTCTGAATTTTATATAGTTTTATATAGTTTTATGTAGTTTTATATAGTTTTATAGAGCCTAATATAGTTTTATATAGTTTTAAATAGTTTTACATAGTTTTATTAGTTTCATATAGTTTTATAGAGTTTTATATAGTTTTATATAGTTTTATATGTTTTATATAGTTTTATATAGTTTTATATAGTTTTATATAGATTTATATAGTTTTATATAGTTTTATATAGTTTTATATAGTTTTATATAGTTTCTTCGTTTTGTATAGTTTTATATAGTTATATATAGTATTATATAGTTTTATATAGTTTTGATAGTTTTATATATTTTTATATAGTTTTATATTGTTTTATATAGTCTTATATAGTTTTATATAGTTTTGTTAGTTTTATTTATTTTTATATAGTTTTATATACTTTTATATAGTTTTCTTAGTTTTATATAGTTTTATATATTTATATATAGTTTTATATAGTTTTGATAGTTTTATATATTTTTATATAGTTTTATATTGTTTTATATAGTCTTATATAGTTTTATATAGTTTTGTTAGTTTTATTTATTTTTATATATTTTTATATACTTTTATATAGTTTTCTTAGTTTTATATAGTTTTATATATTTATATATAGTTTTATATAGTTTTGATATTTTTATATTGTTTTATATAGTTTTATATAGTTTTATATAGTTTTGTTAGTTTTATATAATTTTATGTAGTTTTACATAGTTTTACAGTGCTTTATATAGTTTTATATAGTTTTATATAGTTTTATAGAGATTTATAAAGCTGTACATAGTTTTGTTAGATTTATATATTTTTATATTATTTTATATAGTTTTATATAGTCTTATATAGTTTTGTTAGATTTATATATTTTTATATTATTTTATATAGTTTTATATAGTTTTATATAGTTTTGTTAGTTTTATAGAGCTTTATATAGTTTTATATAGTTTTATATAGTTTTATGTAGTTTTATGGAGTTTTATATAGTTTTATATAGATTTATATAGTTTTATACAGTTCTATAGAGTTTTACATAGGTTTATATAGCTTTGTTATGTTTTCATAGTTTTATATAGTTTTATATAGTTTTATAGAATTTTATACACTTTTAAATTGTTTTATGTTGTTTTATAGAGCTTTATATAGTTTTGTATAGTTTTATATAGTTTTATATAGTTTCTTGGTTTTATATAGTTTTATATAGTTATATATAGTTTTATATAGTTTTGATAGTTTTATATATTTTTATATAGTTTTATATTGTTTTATATAGTCTTATATAGTTTTATATAGTTTTGTTAGTTTTATTTATTTTTATATAGTTTTATATACTTTTATATAGTTTTCTTAGTTTTATATAGTTTTATATATTTATATATAGTTTTATATAGTTTTGATATTTTTATATTGTTTTATATAGTTTTATATAGTTTTATATAGTTTTATATAGTTGTATATAGTTTTATGTAGTTTTATAGAGTTTTATATAGTTTTATATAGATTTATATTGTTTTATACAGTTCAATAGAGTTTTACATAGGTTTATATAGTTTTGTTATGTTTTCATAGTTTTATATAGTTTTATATAGTTTTATAGAGTTTTATAATGTTTTATATAGTTTTGTTAGTTTTATATAGTTTTATATAGTTTTATATAGTTTTATATAGTTTTATATAGTTTTATATAGCTTTATATGTTGTATATAGTTTTATATAGTTTTATATAGTTTTATATAGTTTTATATAGTTTTGTTAGTTTTTTATAGTTTTTTATAGTTTTATACAGTGTTATATAGTATTATATAGTTTTATTAGTTTTAAATCGTTTTATATAGTTTTATATAGAATTATATAGTTTTATTTGTTTTTAGTAGTTTTATATAGTTTTATTAGTTTTCTATAGTTTTATATAGTTTCATAGAGCTTTATATAGTTTTATATAGTTTTATATAGTTTTATAGAGTTTTTTAAAGTTTTATATATTTTTATATAGTTTTATATAGTTTTATATAGTTTTCTTAGTTTTATATAGTTTTAAATAGTTATATATAGTTTTATATAGTTTTAATAGTTTTATATTGTTTTATATTGTTTTATATAGTTTTGTATAGTTTTATATAGTTTTGTTAGTTTTATATATTTTTATATAGTTTTATATAGTTTTATATATTTTTATATATTTTTATATAGTTTTATATGTTTTATATAGTTTTATATAGTTTTATATAGTTTTATATAGATTTATGTTGTTTTATATAGTTTTATAGAGTTTCATATAGTTTTATATAGATATATATAGTTTTATTAGTTTTAAGTAGTTTTTTATAGTTTTATTAGTTTTATATAGTTTTATATAGTTTTATATAGTTTTATAGAGCTTTATATAGTTTTATATAGTTTTATATAGTTTTATAGAGTTTTTTAATATTTTATATATTTTTATATAGTTTTATATAGTTTTATATAGTTTTCTTAGTTTTATATAGTTTTATATAGTTATATATAGTTTTATATAGTTTTAATAGTTTTATATTGTTTTATATAGTTTTGTATGGTTATATATCGTTTTATATAGTTTTCTTAGTTTTATATAGTTTCATATAGTTTTATATAGTTTTATATAGTTTTATATAGTTTTTTATAGTTTTATATAGTGTTACATAGTATTATATAGTTTTATTAGTTTTAAATCGTTTTATATAGTTTTATATAGAATTATATAGTTTTATTTGTTTTAAGTAGTTTTATATAATTTTATTAGTTTTCTATAGTTTTATATAGTTTCATAGAGCTTTATATAGTTTTATATAGTTTTATATAGTTTTATAGAGTTTTTTAAAGTTTTATATATTTTTATATAGTTTTATATAGTTTTCTTAGTTTTATATAGTTTTAAATAGTTATATATAGTTTTATATAGTTTTAATAGTTTTATATTGTTTTATATTGTTTTATATAGTTTTGTATAGTTTTATATAGTTTTGTTAGTTTTATATATTTTTATATAGTTTTATATAGTTTTATATATTTTTATATATTTTTATATAGTTTTATATGTTTTATATAGTTTTATATAGTTTTATATAGTTTTATATAGATTTATATAGTTTTATATAGTTTTATGTAGTTTTATATAGTTTTATATAGCTTTATATAGTTTTATATAGTTTTATATTGTTCTATCGAGTTTTACATAGGTGTATATAGTTTTGTTATGTTTTCATAGTTTTATATAGTTTTATATAGTTATATATAGTTTTATATAGCTTTATATAGTTTTATTTAGTTTTAAACATTTTCATATAGTTTTATAGCGTTTTATATAGTTTTGTATGGTTTTCTAAGTTCTATATAGTTTTATATAGTTTTATAGAGCTTTATATAGTTTTATATAGTTTTATATAGTTTTATATACTTTTCTTAGTTTTATATAGTTTTATATAGTTTTATATAGTTTTATATAGTTTTATATAGTTTCATAGAGTTTTATAAAGTTTTATGTAGTTTTATATAGTTTTGTTAGTTTTATATATTTTTATATAGTTTTATATAGTTTTATATAGATTTATATAGTTTTATATAGTTTTATGTAGTTTTATAGAGTTTTATATAGTTTTATATAGTTTAGTATAGTTTTATATTGTTCTATCGAGTTTTACATAGGTTTATATAGTTTTGTTATGTTTTGATAGTTTTATATAGTTTTATATAATTTTATATAGTTCTATAGAGTTTTACATAGGTTTATATAGTTTTGTTATGTTTTCATAATTTTATATAGTTTTATATAGTTTTATATAGTTCTATAGAGTTTTACATAGGTTTATATAGTTTTGTTTTGTTTTCATAGTTTTATATAGTTTTATATAGTTTTATAGAGCTTTATATAGTTTTATATAGTTTTATATAGTTTTATAGAGTTTTTTAATATTTTATATATTTTTATATAGGTTTATATAGTTTTATATAGTTATATATAGTTTTATATAGTTTTATGTAGTTTTATAGAGTTTCATATAGTTTTATATAGTTTTATTAGTTTTATATAGTTTTATATAGTTTTGTTAGTCTTATATAGTTTTATATAGTTTTGTATAGTTCTATAGAGTTTTACATAGGTTTATATAGTTTTGTTATGTTTTCATAGTTTTATATAGTTTTATATAGTTTTATAGAGTTTTATATAGTTTTAAATAGTTTTATATAGTTTTATAGGGTTTTATATAGTTTGATATAGTTTTATAGGGTTTTATATAGTTTTATAAAGTTTTCTTAGTTTAATATAGTTTTATATAGTTTTATATAGTTTTATATAGTTTTGTATAGATTTATGTAGTTTTATATAGTTTTATGGTGTTTCATATAGTTTCATATTGTTTTATTAGTTTTATATAGTTTTATATAGTTTTGTTATGTTTTCATAGTTTTATGTAGTTTTATATACTTTTATATAGTTTTATATGTTTTATATAGTTTTATATAGTTTTATTTAGTTTTATATAGTTTTGTTAGTTTTTATAGTTTTATATAGTTTTATATAGTGTTATATAGTATTATATAGTTTTATCAGTTTTAAATCGTTTTATATAGTTTTATATAGATTTATATAGTTTTATTAGTTTTATATGGTTTTGTATAGTTTTATATAGTTTTATATAGTTTTATTAGTTTTAAATCGTTTTATATAATTTTATATAGATTTATATAGTTTTATTAGTTTTAAATAGTTTTATATAGTTTTATTAGTTTTAAATCGTTTTATATAATTTTATATAGATTTATATAGTTTTATTAGTTTTAAATAGTTTTATATAGTTTTATTAGTTTTATATAATTTTATGTAGTTTTACATAGTTTTATAGAGCTTTATATAGTTTTATATAGTTTTATATAGTTTTATAGAGATTTATAAAGCTGTACATAGTTTTGTTAGATTTATATATTTTTATATTATTTTATATAGTTTTATATAGTTTTATATAGTTTTGTTAGTTTTATAGAGCTTTACATAGTTTTATATAGTTTTATATAGTTTTATGTAGTTTTATGGAGTTTTATATAGTTTTATATAGATTTATATAGTTTTATACAGTTCTATAGAGTTTTACATAGGTTTATATAGCTTTGTTATGTTTTCATAGTTTTATATAGTTTTATATAGTTTTATAGAATTTTATACACTTTTAAATTGTTTTATGTTGTTTTATAGAGCTTTATATAGTTTTGTATAGTTTTCTGAGTTTTATATAGTTTTATATAGTTTTATGTAGTTTTATATAGTTTTATAGAGCCTAATATAGTTTTATATAGTTTTAAATAGTTTTACATAGTTTTATTAGTTTCATATAGTTTTATAGAGTTTAAATAGTTTTATATAGTTTTATATGTTTTATATAGTTTTATATAGTTTCTTAGTTTTATATAGTTTTATATAGTTATATATAGTTTTATATAGTTTTGATAGTTTTATACATTTTTATATAGTTTTATATTGTTTTATATAGTCTTATATAGTTTTATATAGTTTTGTTAGTTTTATTTATTTTTATATAGTTTTATATACTTTTATATAGTTTTCTTAGTTTTATATAGTTTTATATATTTATATATAGTTTTATATAATTTTGATATTTTTATATTGTTTTATATAGTTTTATATAGTTTTATATAGTTTTATATAGTTTTATATAGTTTTATATAGTTGTATATAGTTTTATGTAGTTTTATAGAGTTTTATATAGTTTTATATAGATTTATATAGTTTTATACAGTTCAATAGAGTTTTACATAGGTTTATATAGTTTTGTTATGTTTTCATAGTTTTATATAGTTTTATATAGTTTTATAGAGTTTTATAATGTTTTATATAGTTTTGTTAGTTTTATATAGTTTTATATAGTTTTATATAGTTTTATATAGTTTTATATAGTTTTATATAGCTTTATATGTTGTATATAGTTATATATAGTTTTATATAGGTTTATATAGTTTTGTTAGTTTTTTATAGTTTTTTATAGTTTTATATAGTGTTATATAGTATTATATAGTTTTATTAGTTTTAAATCGTTATATATAGTTTTATAAAGTTTTATATAGTTTTGTCAGTTTTATATATTTTTATATAGTTTTATATAGTTTTATATATTTTTATATAGTTTTATATAGTTTTATATGTTTTATATAGTTTTATATAGTTTTATATAGTTTTATATAGTTTTATATAGTTTTATATAGTTTTATATAGTTTTGTTAGTTTTTTATAGTTTTTTATAGTTTTATATAGTGTTATATAGTATTATATAGTTTTATTAGTTTTAAATCGTTTTATATAGTTTTATATAGAATTATATAGTTTTATTTGTTTTTCGTAGTTTTATATAGTTTTATTAGTTTTTTATAGTTTTATATAGTTTCATAGAGCTTTATATAGTTTTATATAGTTTTATATAGTTTTATAGAGTTTTTTAAAGTTTTATATATTTTTATATAGTTTTATATAGTTTTATATAGTTTTCTTAGTTTTATATAATTTTAAATAGTTATATATAGTTTTATATAGTTTTAATAGTTTTATATTGTTTTATATTGTTTTATATAGTTTTGTATAGTTTTATATAGTTTTGTTAGTTTTATATATTTTTATATAGTTTTATATAGTTTTATATAGTTTTATATAGTTTTATATAGTTTTATATAGATTTATGTAGTTTTGTATAGTTTTATAGAGTTTCATATAGTTTTATATAGATTTATATAGTTTTATATAGTTTTATGTAGTTTTATATAGTTTTATATAGCTTTATATAGTTTTATATAGTTTTATATTGTTCTATCGAGTTTTACATAGGTTTATATAGTTTTGTTATGTTTTCATAGTTTTATATAGTTTTATATAGTTTTATATAGTTTTATATAGCTTTATATAGTTTTATTTAGTTTTAAACATTTTCATATAGTTTTATAGAGTTTTATATAGTTTTGTATGGTTTTCTAAGTTCTATATAGTTTTATATAGTTTTATAGAGCTTTATATAGTTTTATATAGTTTTATATAGTTTCATAGAGTTTTATAAAGTTTTATGTAGTTTTATATAGTTTTGTTAGTTTTATATATTTTTATATAGTTTTATATAGTTTTATATAGATTTATATAGTTTTATATAGTTTTATGTAGTTTTATAGAGTTTTATATAGTTTTATATAGTTTAGTATAGTTTTATATTGTTCTATCGAGTTTTACATAGGTTTATATAGTTTTGTTATGTTTTGATAGTTTTATATAGTTTTATATAGTTTTATATAGTTCTATAGAGTTTTACATAGGTTTATATAGTTTTGTTATGTTTTCATAATTTTATATAGTTTTATATAGTTTTATATAGTTCTATAGAGTTTTACATAGGTTTATATAGTTTTGTTATGTTTTCATAGTTTTATATAGTTTTATATAGTTATAGACAGTTTTATATAGTTTTGATAGTTTTATATTGTTTTAAATCGTTTTATATAGTTTTATATAGATTTATATAGTTTTATTAGTTTTAAGTAGTTTTTTATAGTTTTATTAGTTTTATATAGTTTTATATAGTTTTATATAGTTTTATAGAGCTTTATATAGTTTTATATAGTTTTATATAGTTTTATAGAGTTTTTTAATATTTTATATATTTTTATATAGTTTTATATAGTTTTATATAGTTTTCTTAGTTTTATATAGTTTTATATAGTTATATATAGTTTTATATAGTTTTAATAGTTTTATATTGTTTTATATAGTTTTGTATGGTTTTATATAGTTTTCTATAGTTTTCTTAGTTTTATATAGTTTCATATAGTTTTATATAGTTATATATAGTTTTATATAGTTTTGATAGTTTTATATTGTTTTATATAGTTTTATATAGTTTTATGTAGTATTATAGAGTTTCATATAGTTTTATATAGTTTTATTAGTTTTATATAGTTTTATATAGTTTTGTTAGTCTTATATAGTTTTATATAGTTTTGTATAGTTTTATAGAGTTTTATATAGTTTTATATAGTTTTATATAGTTTTATATAGATTTGTGTAGTTTTATATAGTTTTATAGAGTTTCATATAGTTTTATATAGTTTTATATGTTTTATATGTTTTATATAGTTTTATATAGTTTTATGTAGTTTTATATAGTTTTATATAGTTTTGATAGTTTTATATTGTTTTATATAGTTTTATATAGCTTTATATAGAGTTATATAGTTTTAAACATTTTTATATAGTTTTCTAGAGTTTTATATAGTTTTATATAGTTATATATAGTTTTATATAGTTTTATAGAGTTTTATAGAGTTTTATATAGTTTTATATAGTTTTATAAAGTTTTCTTAGTTTTATATAGTTTTATTTAGTTTTATTTAGTTTTATATAGTTTTATATAGATTTATGTAGTTTTACATAGTTTCATAGAGCTTTATATAGATTTATATCGTTTTATATTGTTTCATAGAGTTTTATAAAGTTGTATATAGTTTTATATAGTTTTGTAAGTTTTATATATTTTTATATAGTTTTATATAGTTTTATATAGTTTTATATAGTTATATATAGTTTTCTTAGTTTTATATAGTTTTATATATTTATATATAGGTTTTTATAGTTTTGATAGTTTTATATTGTTTTATATAGTTTTATATAGCTTTATATAGTTTTATATAGTTATAAACATTTTTATATAGCTTCATATAGTTTTCTATAGTTTTAAACATTTTTATATAGTTTTATAGAGTTTTATATGGTTTTATAGAGTTTTATAAAGTTTCATATAGTTTTGTTAGTTTTATATATTTTTATATAGTTTTATATAGTTTTATATAGTTTTATATAGTTTTATATAGTTTTATATAGCTTTATATAGTTTTATATAGTGTTATATAGTATTATATAGTTTTATCAGTTTTAAATCGTTTTATATAGTTTTATATAGATTTATGTAGTTTTATTAGTTTTATATGGTTTTGTATAGTTTTATATAGTTTTATATAGTTTTATTAGTTTTAAATCGTTTTATATAATTTTATATAGATTTATATAGTTTTATTAGTTTTAAATAGTTTTATATAGTTTTGTTAGTTTTTTATAGTTTTTTATAGTTTTATATAGTGTTATATAGTATTATATAGTTTTATTAGTTTTAAATCGTTATATATAGTTTTATAAAGTTTTATATAGTTTTGTTAGTTTTATATATTTTTATATAGTTTTATATAGTTTTATATATTTTTATATAGTTTTATATAGTTTTATATGTTTTATATAGTTTTATATAGTTTTATATAGTTTTATATAGTTTTATATAGTTTTATATAGTTTTATATAGTTTTGTTAGTTTTTTATAGTTTTTTATAGTTTTATATAGTGTTATATAGTATTATATAGTTTTATTAGTTTTAAATCGTTTTATATAGTTTTATATAGAATTATATAGTTTTATTTGTTTTTAGTAGTTTTATATAGTTTTATTAGTTTTTTATAGTTTTATATAGTTTCATAGAGCTTTATATAGTTTTATATAGTTTTATATAGTTTTATAGAGTTTTTTAAAGTTTTATATATTTTTATATAGTTTTATATAGTTTTATATAGTTTTCTTAGTTTTATATAGTTTTAAATAGTTATATATAGTTTTATATAGTTTTAATAGTTTTATATTGTTTTATATTGTTTTATATAGTTTTGTATAGTTTTATATAGTTTTGTTAGTTTTATATATTTTTATATAGTTTTATATAGTTTTATTTAGTTTTATTTAGTTTTATATAGTTTTATATAGATTTATGTAGTTTTACATAGTTTTATAGAGCTTTATATAGATTTATATCGTTTTATATTGTTTCATAGAGTTTTATAAAGATGTATATAGTTTTATATAGTTTTGTTAGTTTTATATATTTTTATGTAGTTTTATTTAGTTTTCTTAGTTTTATATAGTTTTATATAGTTATATATAGTTTTCTTAGTTTTATATAGTTCTATATATTTATATATAGTTTTATATAGTTTTGATAGTTTTATATTGTTTTATATAGTTTTATATAGCTTTATATAGTTGTATATAGTTTTAAACATTTTTATATAGTTTTATAGAGTTTTATATAGTTTTATATAGTTTTAAACATATTTATATAGTTTTATACAGTTTTACATAGTTTTATGTTGTTTTATATAGTTTTATATAGATTTATATAGTTTTACATAGTTTTATATAGTTCTATATAGTTTTATAGAGTTTCATATAGTTTTATATAGTTTTATTAGTTTTATATAGTTTTATATAGTTTTGTTAGTTTTATATAGTTTTATGTAGTTTTATATAGTTTTATATAGTTTTATATAGTTTTATAGAGTTTTATATAGTTTTATATAGTTTTATTAGTTTTATATAGTTTTATAAGGTTTTCTTAGTTTTATATAGTTTTATATAGTTTTATATAGTTTTAAACATTTTTTGTAGTTTTATAGAGTTTTATATAGTTTGGTATAGTTTTATATATTTTTATATAGTTTTATATAGGTTTATATAGTTTTATATAGTTTTATATAGTTTTATAGAGTTTTATAACGTTTTATATAATTTTGTTAGTTTTATATATTTTCATATAATTTTATATAGTTTTATATCGTTTTCTTAGTTTTATATAGTTTTATATAGTTATATATAGTTTTATATAGTTTTAATAGTTTTATATTGTGTTATATAGTTTTGTACAGTTTTATAGAGTTTCATATAATTTTATATAGTTTTATATCGTTTTCTTAGTTTTATATAGTTTTATATAGTTATATATAGTTTTATATAGTTTTAATAGTTTTATATTGTGTTATATAGTTTTGTACAGTTTTATAGAGTTTCATATAGTTTTATATAGTTTTATATAGTTTTCTTAGTTTTATATAGTTTTATATAGTTATATATAGTTTTCTTAGTTTTATATAGTTTTATATATTTATATATAGTTTTATATAGTTTTGATAGTTTTATATTGTTTTATATAGTTTTATATAGCTTTATATAGTTTTTTATAGTTTTATATAGTTTTATATGTTTTATATAGTTTTATATAGTTTTATGTAGTTTTGTTAGTTTTATATATTTTTATACAGTTTTATATAGGTTTATATATTTTTATATAGTTTTATATAGTTTCATATAGTTTTATATAGTTTTATATAGTTTTATAGAGCTTTATATAGTTTTATAAAGTTTCATATATTTTTGTTACTTTTATATATTTTTATATAGTTTTATATACTTTTATATAGTTTTATATAGTTTTATATAGTTTTATATAGTTTTATATAGTTTTATAGGTCTTTATATAGTTTTATATAGTTTTATATAGTTTTATAGAGTTTTATAAAGTTTTATATAGTTTTGTTAGTTTTATATATTTTTATATAGTTTTATATAGGTTTATACAGTTTTATATAGTTTTATACAGTTTTATATAGTTTCATATAGTTTTATATAGTTTTATATAGTTTTCTTAGTTTTATATAGTTTTATATAGTTATATATAGTTTTCTTAGTTTTATATAGTTTTATATATTTTTATATAGTTTTATATAGGTTTATATAGGTTTATATAGTTTTATATAGTTTTATATAGTTTTATAGAGTTTTATAACGTTTTATATAATTTTGTTAGTTTTATATATTTTTATATAATTTTATATAGTTTTATATCGTTTTCTTAGTTTTATATAGTTTTATATAGTTATATATAGTTTTATATAGTTTTATATAGTTTTATATAGTTTTATATAGTTTTGATAGTTTTATATTGTTTTATATAGTTTTATATAGTTTTATGTAGTTTTATATAGTTTTATATTGTTTTGATAGTTTTATATTGTTTTATATAGTTTTATATAGCTTTATATAGAGTTATATAGTTTTAAACATTTTTATATAGTTTTCTAGAGTTTTATATAGTTTTATATAGTTATATATAGTTTTATATAGTTTTATAGAGTTTTATAGAGTTTTATATAGTTTTATATAGTTTTATAAAGTTTTCTTAGTTTTATATAGTTTTATTTAGTTTTATTTAGTTTTATATAGTTTTATATAGATTTATGTAGTTTTACATAGTTTCATAGAGCTTTATATAGATTTATATCGTTTTATATTGTTTCATAGAGTTTTATAAAGTTGTATATAGTTTTATATAGTTTTGTAAGTTTTATATATTTTTATATAGTTTTATATAGTTTTATATAGTTTTATATAGTTTTGATAGTTTTATATTGTTTTATATAGTTTTATATAGCTTTATATAGTTTTTTATAGTTTTATATAGTTTTATATGTTTTATATAGTTTTATATAGTTTTATGTAGTTTTGTTAGTTTTATATATTTTTATACAGTTTTATATAGGTTTATATATTTTTATATAGTTTTATATAGTTTCATATAGTTTTATATAGTTTTATATAGTTTTATAGAGCTTTATATAGTTTTATAAAGTTTCATATATTTTTGTTACTTTTATATATTTTTATATAGTTTTATATACTTTTATATAGTTTTATATAGTTTTATATAGTTTTATATAGTTTTATATAGTTTTATAGGTCTTTATATAGTTTTATATAGTTTTATATAGTTTTATAGAGTTTTATAAAGTTTTATATAGTTTTGTTAGTTTTATATATTTTTATATAGTTTTATATAGGTTTATACAGTTTTATATAGTTTTATACAGTTTTATATAGTTTCATATAGTTTTATATAGTTTTATATAGTTTTCTTAGTTTTATATAGTTTTATATAGTTATATATAGTTTTCTTAGTTTTATATAGTTTTATATATTTTTATATAGTTTTATATAGGTTTATATAGGTTTATATAGTTTTATATAGTTTTATATAGTTTTATAGAGTTTTATAACGTTTTATATAATTTTGTTAGTTTTATATATTTTTATATAATTTTATATAGTTTTATATCGTTTTCTTAGTTTTATATAGTTTTATATAGTTATATATAGTTTTATATAGTTTTATATAGTTTTATATAGTTTTATATAGCTTTATATAGAGTTATATAGTTTTAAACATTTTTATATAGTTTTCTAGAGTTTTATATAGTTTTATATAGTTATATATAGTTTTATATAGTTTTATAGAGTTTTATAGAGTTTTATATAGTTTTATATAGTTTTATAAAGTTTTCTTAGTTTTATATAGTTTTATTTAGTTTTATTTAGTTTTATATAGTTTTATATAGATTTATGTAGTTTTACATAGTTTCATAGAGCTTTATATAGATTTATATCGTTTTATATTGTTTCATAGAGTTTTATAAAGTTGTATATAGTTTTATATAGTTTTGTAAGTTTTATATATTTTTATATAGTTTTATATAGTTTTATATAGTTTTATATAGTTATATATAGTTTTCTTAGTTTTATATAGTTTTATATATTTATATATAGTTTTTTATAGTTTTGATAGTTTTATATTGTTTTATATAGTTTTATATAGCTTTATATAGTTTTATATAGTTATAAACATTTTTATATAGCTTCATATAGTTTTCTATAGTTTTAAACATTTTTATATAGTTTTATAGAGTTTTATATGGTTTTATAGAGTTTTATAAAGTTTCATATAGTTTTGTTAGTTTTATATATTTTTATATAGTTTTATATAGTTTTATATAGTTTTATATAGTTTTATATAGTTTTATATAGTTTTATATGTTTTATATAGTTTTATATGTTTTACATAGTTTTATATAGTTTTATATAGTGTTATATAGTTTTATATAGTTTTATATAGCTTTATATAGTTTTATATAGTGTTATATAGTATTATATAGTTTTATCAGTTTTAAATCGTTTTATATAGTTTTATATAGATTTATATAGTTTTATTAGTTTTATATGGTTTTGTATAGTTTTATATAGTTTTATATAGTTTTATTAGTTTTAAATCGTTTTATATAATTTTATATAGATTTATATAGTTTTATTAGTTTTAAATAGTTTTATATAGTTTTGTTAGTTTTTTATAGTTTTTTATAGTTTTATATAGTGTTATATAGTATTATATAGTTTTATTAGTTTTAAATCGTTATATATAGTTTTATAAAGTTTTATATAGTTTTGTTAGTTTTATATATTTTTATATAGTTTTATATAGTTTTATATATTTTTATATAGTTTTATATAGTTTTATATGTTTTATATAGTTTTATATAGTTTTATATAGTTTTATATAGTTTTATATATTTTTATATAGTTTTATATAGTTTTATATATTTTTATATAGTTTTATATAGTTTTATATGTTTTATATAGTTTTATATAGTTTTATATAGTTTTATATAGTTTTATATAGTTTTATATAGTTTTATATAGTTTTATATAGTTTTGTTAGTTTTTTATAGTTTTTTATAGTTTTATATAGTGATATATAGTATTATATAGTTTTATTAGTTTTAAATCGTTTTATATAGTTTTATATAGAATTATATAGTTTTATTTGTTTTTAGTAGTTTTATATAGTTTTATTAGTTTTTTATGGTTTTATATAGTTTCATAGAGCTTTATATAGTTTTATATAGTTTTATATAGTTTTATAGAGTTTTTTAAAGTTTTATATATTTTTATATAATTTTATATAGTTTTATATAGTTTTCTTAGTTTTATATAGTTTTAAATAGTTATATATAGTTTTATATAGTTTTAATAGTTTTATATTGTTTTATATTGTTTTATATAGTTTTGTATAGTTTTATATAGTTTTGTTAGTTTTATATATTTTTATATAGTTTTATACAGTTTTATTTAGTTTTATTTAGTTTTATTTAGTTTTATATAGTTTTATATAGATTTATGTAGTTTTACATAGTTTTATAGAGCTTTATATAGATTTATATCGTTTTATATTGTTTCATAGAGTTTTATAAAGATGTATATAGTTTTATATAGTTTTGTTAGTTTTATATATTTTTATGTAGTTTTATTTAGTTTTCTTAGTTTTATATAGTTTTATATAGTTATATATAGTTTTCTTAGTTTTATATAGTTCTATATATTTATATATAGTTTTATATAGTTTTGATAGTTTTATATTGTTTTATATAGTTTTATATAGCTTTATATAGTTGTATATAGTTTTAAACATTTTTATATAGTTTTATAGAGTTTTATATAGTTTTATATAGTTTTAAACATATTTATATAGTTTTATACAGTTTTATATAGTTTTATGTTGTTTTATATAGTTTTATATAGATTTATATAGTTTTACATAGTTTTATATAGTTCTATATAGTTTTATAGAGTTTCATATAGTTTTATATAGTTTTATTAGTTTTATATAGTTTTATATAGTTTTGTTAGTTTTATATAGTTTTATGTAGTTTTATATAGTTTTATATAGTTTTATATAGTTTTATAGAGTTTTATATAGTTTTATATAGTTTTATTAGTTTTATATAGTTTTATAAGGTTTTCTTAGTTTTATATAGTTTTATATAGTTTTATATAGTTTTAAACATTTTTTGTAGTTTTATAGAGTTTTATATAGTTTGGTATAGTTTTATATATTTTTATATAGTTTTATATAGGTTTATATAGTTTTATATAGTTTTATATAGTTTTATAGAGTTTTATAACGTTTTATATAATTTTGTTAGTTTTATATATTTTCATATAATTTTATATAGTTTTATATCGTTTTCTTAGTTTTATATAGTTTTATATAGTTATATATAGTTTTATATAGTTTTAATAGTTTTATATTGTGTTATATAGTTTTGTACAGTTTTATAGAGTTTCATATAGTTTTATATAGTTTTATATAGTTTTCTTAGTTTTATATAGTTTTATATAGTTATATATAGTTTTCTTAGTTTTATATAGTTTTATATATTTATATATAGTTTTATATAGTTTTGATAGTTTTATATTGTTTTATATAGTTTTATATAGCTTTATATAGTTTTTTATAGTTTTATATAGTTTTATATGTTTTATATAGTTTTATATAGTTTTATGTAGTTTTGTTAGTTTTATATATTTTTATACAGTTTTATATAGGTTTATATATTTTTATATAGTTTTATATAGTTTCATATAGTTTTATATAGTTTTATATAGTTTTATAGAGCTTTATATAGTTTTATAAAGTTTCATATATTTTTGTTACTTTTATATATTTTTATATAGTTTTATATACTTTTATATAGTTTTATATAGTTTTATATAGTTTTATATAGTTTTATATAGTTTTATAGGTCTTTATATAGTTTTATATAGTTTTATATAGTTTTATAGAGTTTTATAAAGTTTTATATAGTTTTGTTAGTTTTATATATTTTTATATAGTTTTATATAGGTTTATACAGTTTTATATAGTTTTATACAGTTTTATATAGTTTCATATAGTTTTATATAGTTTTATATAGTTTTCTTAGTTTTATATAGTTTTATATAGTTATATATAGTTTTCTTAGTTTTATATAGTTTTATATATTTATATATAGTTTTATATAGTTTTGATAGTTTTATATTGTTTTATATAGTTTTATATAGCTTTATATAGTTTTTTATAGTTTTATATAGTTTTATATAGTTTTATATGTTTTATATAGTTTTATATAGTTTTATGTAGTTTTGTTAGTTTTATATATTTTTATATAGTTTTATATAGGTTTATATATTTTTATATAGTTTTATATAGTTTTATATAGTTTTATATAGTTTTATATAGTTTTATATGTTTTATATAGTTTTATATAGTTTTATATAGTTTTATATAGTTTTATATAGTGTTATATAGTTTTATATAGTTTTATTAGTATTAAATCGTTTTATATAATTTTATATAGATTTATATAGTTTTATTAGTTTTATTAGTTTTATATAGTTTTATTAGTTTTATATAGTTTTATGTAGTTTTATATAGTTTTATAGAGCTTTATATAGTTTTATATAGTTTTATATAGTTTTATAGAGTTTTATAAAGTTTTATATAGTTTTGTTAGATTTATATAGTTTTATATAGTTTTATATAGTTATATATAGTTTTATATAGTTTTAATAGTTTTATATAGTTTTATATAGTCTTATTAGTTTTATAAAGTTTTCTTAGTTTTATATAGTTTTATAAAGTTTTCTAAGTTTTATATAGTTTTATATAGTTTTATATAGTTTTAAACATTTTTATGTAGTTTTATAGAGTTTTATATAGTTTGGTATAGTTTTATATATTTTTATATAGTTTTATATAGGTTTATATAGGTTTATATAGTTTTATATAGTTTTATATAGTTTTATAGAGTTTTATAACGTTTTATATAATTTTGTTAGTTTTATATATTTTTATATAATTTTATATAGTTTTATATCGTTTTCTTAGTTTTATATAGTTTTATATAGTTATATATAGTTTTATATAGTTTTATATAGTTTTATATAGTTTTATATAGTTTTATATAGTGTTATATGGTTTTATATAGTTTTATTAGTTTTAAATCGTTTTATATAATTTTATATAGATTTATATAGTTTTATTAGTTTTATTAGTTTTATATAGTTTTATTAGTTTTATATAGTTTTATGTAGTTTTATATAGTTTTATAGAGCTTTATATAGTTTTACATAGTTTTATATAGTTTTATAGAGTTTTATAAAGTTTTATATAGTTTTGTTAGTTTTATATATTTTTATATAGTTTTATATAGTTTTGTATAGTTTTATATAGTCTTATATAGTTCTATAGAGTTTTACATAGGTTTATATCGTTTTGTTATGTTTTCATGGTTTTATATAGTTTTATATAGTTTTATAGAGTTTTATATACTTTTAAATAGTTTTATGTTGTTTTATAGAGATTTATATAGTTTTGTATAGCTTTATATAGTTTTATATAGTTTTGTTAGTTTTTTTATAGTTATTTACAGTTTTATATAGTGTTATATAGTATTATATAGTTTTATTAATTTTAAACGTTTTAAATAGTTTTATATACATTTATATAGTTTTATATAGTTTTATATAGTTTTATATAGTTTTATATAGTTTTATATAGTTTTATATAGTTTTACATAGTTTTAAATAGTTTTGTTAGCTTTATATAGTTTTATATAGTTTTCTTAGTTTTATATAGTTTTGTATAGTTTTATGTAGTTTTTCTAGTTTTATAGAGTTATATATAGTTTTGTATAGTTTTCTTAGTTTGATATAGTTTTATATGTTTTATATAGTTTTATATAGTTTTATATAGTTTTATATAGTTTTATATTGTTTTATATAGTTCTATAGAGTTTTACATTGGCTTATATAGTTTTTGTGATGTTTTCATAGTTTTATATAGTTTTATATAGTTTTATAGGGTTTTATATTTTTAAATAGGATTATGTTGTTTTATAGAGCTTTATATAGTTTTGTATAGTTTTCTAAGTTTTATATAGTTTTATATAGTT
Source organism: Nomia melanderi (assembly GCF_051020985.1). Lineage (NCBI taxonomy): Eukaryota > Metazoa > Arthropoda > Insecta > Hymenoptera > Halictidae > Nomia > Nomia melanderi. The sequence continues at coordinate 4,633 of NW_027475984.1, read as the reverse complement.
TTATAGAGTTTTATAAAGTTTCATATAGTTTTGTTAGTTTTATATATTTTTATATAGTTTTATATAGTTTTATATAGTTTTATATAGTTTTATATAGTTTTATATAGTTTTATATAGTTTTATATAGTTCTATAGAGTTTTACATAGGGTTATATAGTTTTGATATGTTTTCATAGTTTTATATAGTTTTATATAGTTTTATAGGGTTTTATATTTTTAAATAGTTTTATATGTTTTATATAGTTTTATATAGTTTTATATAGTGTTATATAGTTTTGTATAGTTTTATTAGTTTTAAATCGTTTTATATAATTTTATATAGATTTATATAGTTTTATTAGTTTTATTAGTTATATATAGTTTTATTAGTTTTACATAGATATATGTAGTTTTATATAGTTTTATAGAGCTTTATATAGTTTTATATAGTTTTATATTGTTTTATAGAGTTTTATAAAGATTTATATAGTTTTGTTAGTTTTATATATTTTTATATAGTTTTATATAGTTTTATATAGTGTTATATAGTTTTATATAGTTTTATTAGTTTTAAATCGTTTTATATAATTTTATATAGATTTATATAGTTTTATTAGTTTTACTAGTCTTATATAGTTTTATTAGTTTTATATAGATTTATGTAGTTTTATATAGTTTTATATAGTTTTATATAGTTTTATAGAGTTTTATAAAGTTTTATGTAGTTTTAAACATTTTTATGTAGTTTTATAGAGTTTTATATAGTTTGGTATAGTTTTATATAGTTTTGTTAGTTTTATATATTTTTATATAGTTTTATATAGTTTTATATAGTTTTATATTTTATAGTTATATAGTTTTATATATTTTTATATAGTTTTATATAGTGTTATATAGTTTTATATAGTTTTATATAGTTTTATATGTTTTATATAGTTTTATATAGTTTTATATAGTTTTATATAGTTTTATATATTTTTATATAGTTTTATATACTGTTATATAGTTTTATATAGTTTTATTAGATTTAAATCGTTTTATATAATTTTATATAGATTTATATAGTTTTATTAGTTTTATTAGTTTTATATAGTTTTATTAGTTTTATATAGTTTTATGTAGTTTTATATAGTTTTATAGAGCTTTATATAGTTTTATATAGTTTTATATAGTTTTACATAGTTTTGTAGGGCTTTATATAGTTTTATATAGTTTTATATAGTTTCATATAGTTTTATAGAGTTTTATAAAGTTTTATATAGTTTTGTTAGTTTTATATATTTTTATATAGTTTTGTATAGTTTTATATAGTTTTACATAGTTTTATATGGTTCTATAGAGGTTTACATAGGTTATATAGTTTTGTTATGTTTTCATAGTTTTATATAGTTTTATATAGTTTTCTAGGGTTTTATATTTTTAAATAGTTTTGTGTTGTTTTATAGGGCTTTATATAGTTTTGTATAGTTTTCTAAGTTTTATATAGTTTTATATAGTTTTATGTAGTTTTATATAGTTTTATATTCTTTACATAGTTTTATATAGTTCTATATAGTTTTATAGAGTTTCATATAGTTTTATATAGTTTTATCAGTTTTATATAGTTTTAGATAGTTTTATATAGTTTTATATAGTTTTATATAGGTTTATATAGTTTTATATAGTTTTATAGAGTTTTATAAAGTTTTATATAGTTTTGTTAGTTTTATATATTTTTATGTAGTTTTATATAGGTTTATACAGTTTTATAGAGTTTTATACAGTTTTATATAGTTTTATATAGTTTTATATGTTTTATATAGTTTTATATAGTTTCATATAGTTTTATATAGTTTTATATAGTTTTATATAGTTTTATATAGTTTTATATAGTTTTATATAGTTTTATATAGTGTTATATAGTTTTATAAAGTTTTATATAGTTTTGTTAGTTTTATATAGTTTTATATAGTTTTATATTGTTTTATAGAGGTTTATATAGTTTTATATAGTTTTATATAGTTTTATATAGTTTTGTTAGTTTTATATAGTCTTATATAGTTTTATATAGTTTTATAGAGTTTTATATAGTTTTATATAGTTTTATTAGTTTTATATAGTTTTATAAAGTTTTCTTAGTTTTATATAGTTTTATTTAGTTTTATTTAGTTTTATATAGTTTTATATAGATTTATGTAGTTTTACATAGTTTTATAGAGCTTTATATAGATTTATATCGTTTTATATTGTTTCATAGAGTTTTATAAAGATGTATATAGTTTTATATAGTTTTGTTAGTTTTATATATTTTTATGTAGTTTTATTTAGTTTTCTTAGTTTTATATAGTTTTATATAGTTATATATAGTTTTCTTAGTTTTATATAGTTCTATATATTTATATATAGTTTTATATAGTTTTGATAGTTTTATATTGTTTTATATAGTTTTATATAGCTTTATATAGTTGTATATAGTTTTAAACATTTTTATATAGTTTTATAGAGTTTTATATAGTTTTATATAGTTTTAAACATATTTATATAGTTTTATACAGTTTTATATAGTTTTATGTTGTTTTATATAGTTTTATATAGATTTATATAGTTTTACATAGTTTTATATAGTTCTATATAGTTTTATAGAGTTTCATATAGTTTTATATAGTTTTATTAGTTTTATATAGTTTTATATAGTTTTGTTAGTTTTATATAGTTTTATGTAGTTTTATATAGTTTTATATAGTTTTATATAGTTTTATTAGTTTTATATAGTTTTATAAGGTTTTCTTAGTTTTATATAGTTTTATATAGTTTTATATAGTTTTAAACATTTTTTGTAGTTTTATAGAGTTTTATATAGTTTGGTATAGTTTTATATATTTTTATATAGTTTTATATAGGTTTATATAGTTTTATATAGTTTTATATAGTTTTATATAGTTTTATAGAGTTTTATAACGTTTTATATAATTTTGTTAGTTTTATATATTTTCATATAATTTTATATAGTTTTATATCGTTTTCTTAGTTTTATATAGTTTTATATAGTTATATATAGTTTTATATAGTTTTAATAGTTTTATATTGTTTTATATAGTTTTGTACAGTTTTATAGAGTTTCATATAGTTTTATATAGTTTTATATAGTTTTCTTAGTTTTATATAGTTTTATATAGTTATATATAGTTTTCTTAGTTTTATATAGTTTTATATATTTATATATAGTTTTATATAGTTTTGATAGTTTTATATTGTTTTATATAGTTTTATATAGCTTTATATAGTTTTTTATAGTTTTATATAGTTTTATATGTTTTATATAGTTTTATATAGTTTTATGTAGTTTTGTTAGTTTTATATATTTTTATACAGTTTTGTATAGGTTTATATATTTTTATATAGTTTTATATAGTTTTATATAGTTTTATATAGTTTTATATAGTTTTATAGAGCTTTATATAGTTTTATAAAGTTTTATATATTTTTGTTACTTTTATATATTTTTATATAGTTTTATATACTTTTATATAGTTTTATATAGTTTTATATAGTTTTATACAGTTTTATATAGTTTTATATAGTTTTATATAGTTTTATAGGTCTTTATATAGTTTTATATAGTTTTATATAGTTTTATAGAGTTTTATAAAGTTTTATATAGTTTTGTTAGTTTTATATATTTTTATATAGTTTTATATAGGTTTATACAGTTTTATATAGTTTTATACAGTTTTATATAGTTTCATATAGTTTTATATAGTTTTATATAGTTTTCTTAGTTTTATATAGTTTTATTTAGTTTTATTTAGTTTTATATAGTTTTATATAGATTTATGTAGTTTTACATAGTTTTATAGAGCTTTATATAGATTTATATCGTTTTATATTGTTTCATAGAGTTTTATAAAGATGTATATAGTTTTATATAGTTTTGTTAGTTTTATATATTTTTATGTAGTTTTATTTAGTTTTCTTAGTTTTATATAGTTTTATATAGTTATATATAGTTTTCTTAGTTTTATATAGTTTTATATATTTATATATAGTTTTATATAGTTTTGATAGTTTTATATTGTTTTATATAGTTTTATATAGCTTTATATAGTTGTATATAGTTTTAAACATTTTTATATAGTTTTATAGAGTTTTATATAGTTTTATATAGTTTTAAACATATTTATATAGTTTTATACAGTTTTATATAGTTTTATGTTGTTTTATATAGTTTTATATAGATTTATATAGTTTTACATAGTTTTATATAGTTCTATATAGTTTTATAGAGTTTCATATAGTTTTATATAGTTTTATTAGTTTTATGTAGTTTTATATAGTTTTGTTAGTTTTATATAGTTTTATGTAGTTTTATATAGTTTTATATAGTTTTATATAGTTTTATAGAGTTTTATATAGTTTTATATAGTTTTATTAGTTTTATATAGTTTTATAAGGTTTTCTTAGTTTTATATAGTTCTATATAGTTTTATATAGTTTTAAACATTTTTTGTAGTTTTATAGAGTTTTATATAGTTTGGTATAGTATTATATATTTTTATATAGTTTTATATAGGTTTATATAGTTTTATATAGTTTTATATAGTTTTATAGAGTTTTATAACGTTTTATATAATTTTGTTAGTTTTATATATTTTCATATAATTTTATATAGTTTTAT
>NW_027475983.1:0-23790 GCF_051020985.1 Nomia melanderi | reverse complement strand
AAACTATATAAAACTATATAAAACTATATAAAAACTAACAAAACTATATAAAACTATATACCACTATATAAAACTATATAAAACTATATAAAACTATATAAAACTATATAAAACTCTATAAAACTATATAAAACTATATAAAACTAACAAAACTATATAAAACAATATAAAACTATATAAAACTATATAAAACTATATAAAACTATATAAAACTCTATAAAACTATATAACGCTATATAAAACTATATAAAACTATATAAAACTATATAAAACTATACAAAACTAACAAAACTATATAAAACTATATGAAACTATATAAAATTCCATAAAACTATATAAAACTAACAAAACTATATACAACTATATAAAACGATATAAAACTATATAAAACTATATAAAACTAACAAAACTATATAAAACTAACAAAACTATATAAAACTATATAAAACTATATAAAACTATATAAAACTATATAAAACTATATAAAACTATATAAAACTATATAAAACTAATAAAACTATATAAAACAAATAAACCTATACAAAACTATATAAATCTATATAAAAGTATATAAAACTATCAAAACTATATAAAACCATATAAAACTAACAAATCTATATAAAAACTATATGAAACTCCCTAAAACTATATAACACTATATAAAACTATATAAAACTAACAAAACTATATGAAACTATATGAAACTCTATAAAACTATATAAAACTATATAAAACTATATAAAACTATTCAAAACTAACAAAACTACGTAAAACTATATAAAACTATATAAAACTGTATAAAACTAACAAAACTATATAAAACTATATAAAACTATGTAAAACTATATAAAACTAATAAACCTATATAAAACTATATAAAACCAACAAAACTATATAAAACTATATAAAACCATATAAAACTATATAAAACTATACAAAACTAACAAAACTATGTAAAACTATACAAAACTATATAAAACTATATAAAACTATATAAAACTATATAAAACTATACAAAACTAACAAAACTATATAAAACTATATAAAATTAACAAAACTATATAAAACTCTATAAAACTGTATAAAACAATGTAAAACTATACAAAACTAACAAAACTAAATAACTGTATAAAACTATATAAAAATATATAAAACTATATAAACCTATATAAAACTATATAAAACTATATAAAACTATATAAAACTATATAAAACTATACAAAACTAACAAAACTATATAAAACTATACAAAAGCTAACAAAACTATATAAAACAATATGAAACTATATAAAACTATATAAAACTGTATAAAACTAACAAAACTATATAAAACTATATAAAACTATGTAAAACTATATAAAACTAATAAACCTATATAAAACTATATAAAACTATATAAAACTATATAAAACTATACAAAACTAACAAAACTATATAAAACTATACAAAACTAACAATACGATACATAACTATATAAAACTATATAAAACTATACAAAACTAACAAAACTATATAAAACTATACAAAACTAACAATACGATATAAAACTATATAAAACTATATAAAACTATATAAAACTATACAAAACTAACAAAACTATATAAAACTATATAAAACTATATAAAACTATACAAAACTAACAAAACTATAAAACTATATAAAACTATATAAAACTATTTGAAACTATACAAAACTAACAAAACTATATAAAACTATATACAACTATATAAAACTAACAAAATTATATAAAATTATATAACTATATAAAACTATACAAAACTAACAAAACTATATGAAGCTCTATAAAAGTATATAAAACTAATAAAATTATATAAAACTATATAAAACTATATAAAACTGCACAAAACTAACAAAACTATATAAAACTATATCAAACTAACAAAACTATATAAAACTATATCAAACTAACAAAACTATATAAAACTATATAAAACACTATAAAACTATATAACACTATATAAAACTATATAAAACTTTATGAAACTATATCAATCTATATAAAACTATATAAAACTAACAAAACTATATAAAACTATATAAAACTATATAAAACTATATAAAACTATATAAAACTAACAAAACTATAAAAATCTATATAAAACCGTATAAAACTGTATAAAACTATATAAAACTAACAAAACTATATACAACTATATAAAACGATATAAAACTAATAAAACTATATAAAACTATATAACACTATATAAAACTCTATTAAACTATATAAAACTATATAAAACCGTATAAAACTATTCAAAACTAACAAAAGTATATAAAACTATATAAAACTATTCAAAACTAACACACTATATAAAACTATATAAAACTATATAAAACTGTATAAAACTAACAAAACTATATAAAATTATATAAAACTATGTAAAACTATATAAAACTAACAAAACTATATAACGCTATATAAAACTATATAAAACTCTATAAAACTCTATAAAACTCTATAAAACTATATAAAACTATATAAAACGAATAAAACTATATAAAACTATATAGTACTATATAAAACTATACAAAACTAACAAAACTATATAAAAACTATATAAAACTATATAAAACTATACAAAACTAACAAAACTATATAAAACTATATGAAACTATATAAAACAATATAAAACTATACAAAGCTAACAAACATATATAAAACTATATAAAACTATATAAATCTATACAAAACTAACAAAACTATATAAAACTATATAAAACTATATAAAACTATACAAAACTAACAAAACTATATAAAAGTATATAAAGCTATAATAAAACTAATAAAACTAATAAATCTATATAAAACCATATAAAACTGAATAAAACTCTATAAAACTATACAAATCTATTTAAAACTATATAAAATTCCATAAAAAGATGTAAAACTAACAAAAATGTATACAACTATATATAACAATATAAAACTATATAAAACTATATAAAACTAACAAAACTATATAAAACTATATAAAACTAACAAAACTATATAAAACTATATAAGACTATATAAACCTGTATAAAACTAACAAAACTATATTAAACAATATAAAACTATATAAAACTATATAAAACTCTATAAAACTATATAAGACTATATAAAACTAGATAAAACTATATAAAACTATATAAAACTAACAAAATTATATAAAACTATATAAAGCTATAATAAATCTAATAAAACTAATAACTCTATATAAAACCATATAAAACTGTATAATACTCTATAAAACTATACAAAACTATCTAAAACTATATAAAATCCATAAAACTATATAAAACTAACAAAACTATATACAACTATATAAAACTATATAAAACTATATAAAACTATATAAAACTCTATAAAACTATATAAAACTATATCAAACTAACAAAACTATATAAAACTATATCAAACTAACAAAACTATATAAAACTATATAAAACTCTATAAAACTATATAACACTATATAAAACTATATAAAACTTTATAAAACTATATCAATCTATATAAAACTATATAAAACTAACAAAACTATATAAAACTATATAAAACTATATAAAACTATATAAAACTATATAAAATTAACAAACATATAAAAATCTATATAAAACCATATAAAACTGTATAAAACTATATAAAACTAACAAAACTATATACAACTATATAAAACGATATAAAACTAATAAAACTATAGTAAAACTATATAACACTATATAAAACTCTATTAAACTATATAAAACTATATAAAACCGTATAAAACTATTCAAAACTAACAAAAGTATATAAAACTATATAAAACTATTCAAAACTAACACAACTATATAAAACTATATAAAACTATATAAAACTGTATAAAACTAACAAAACTATATAAAACTATATAAAACTATGTAAAACTATATAAAACTAACAAAACTATAGAACGCTATATAAAACTATATAAAACTCTATAAAACTCTATAAAACTATATAAAACTATATAAAACGAATAAAACTATATAAAACTATATAGTACTATATAAAACTATACAAAACTAACAAAACTATATAAAACTATATAAAACTATATAAAACTATACAAAACTAACAAAACTATATAAAACTATATGAAACTATATAAAACAATATAAAACTATACAAAGCTAACAAACATATATAAAACTATATAAAACTATATAAAACTATACAAAACTAACAAAACTATATAAAGCTATAATATAACTAATAAAACTAACAAAACTCTATAAAACTATATAAAACTATATCAAACTAACAAAACTATATAAAACTATATCAAACTAACAAAACTATATAAAACTATATAAAACTCTATAAAACTATATAACACTATATAAAACTATATAAAACTTTATAAAACTATATCAATCTATATAAAACTATATAAAACTAACAAAACTATATAAAACTATATAAAACTATACAAAACTAACAAAACTATATAAAACTATATGAAACTATATAAAACAATATAAAACTATACAAAACTAACAAACATATTTAAAACTATATAAAACTATATAAAACTATATAAAACTATACAAAACTAACAAAACTATATAAAGCTATAATATAACTAATAAAACTAATAAATCTATATAAAACCATATAAAACTGTACAAAACTCTATAAAACTATACAAAACTATTTAAAACTATATAAAATTCCATTAAACTATATAATACTAACAAAACTATATACAACCATATAAAACGATATAAAACTACATAAAACTATATAAAACTATATAAACCTGTATAAAAAAACAAAACTATATAAAACTATATAAAACTATATAAATCTATATAAAACTATATAAAACTATATAAAACTAACCAAACTATATAAAACTCTATAAAACTATATAAAACCATATAAAACTCTATAAAACTATATAAAACTATATAAAACTATACAAAACTAACAAAACTATATAAAACTAAATAAAACTCTATAAAACTGTATAACACTATATAAAACTATATAAAACTATACAAAACTATATAAAACTATATAAAACTATATAAAACTATATAAAACTGTATAAAACTATATAATACTAAATAAAACTATATAAAACTGTATAAAACGAACAAAACTATATAAACCTATATAAAAATGTATAGAACTATATAAAACTATGTAGAACTTTATAAAACTATATAAAACTGTATAATACTATATAAAACTATATGAAGCTATAAGAAAACTAATAAAACTAATAAATCCATATAAAACCATATAAAGCTGTATAAAACTCTTTAAAAGTATATAAAACTATTTAAAACTATATAAAACTCTATAAAACTATATAAAACTATATAAAACTATATAAATCTATATAAAACTATGTAAAACTAACAAAACTATATAAAACTATATAAAACTATACAAAACTAACAAAACTATATAAAACTATATAAAACTGTTTAAACTATACAAAACTAACAAAACCATATAAAACTATATAAAACTATATAAAACTATATAAAACTATACAAAACTAACAAAACTATATTTAACTATATAAAACTATATAAAACTATTTAAAACTATATAAAACTATATAAAACTATATAAAACTATACAAAACTAACAAAACTATATAAAACTATATAAAACTGTTTAAAACTATACAAAACTAACAAAACCATATAAAACTATATAAAACTATATAAAACTATATAAAACTATACAAAACTAACAAAACTATATTTAACTATATAAAACTATATAAAACTATTTAAAACTATATAAAACTATATAAAACTATATTAAACTATATAAAACTATATAAAACTATACAAAACCAACAAACTATATAAAACAATATAAAACTATATAAAACTGACAAAACTATATAAAACTATATAAAACTATACAAAACTAACAAAACTATATAAAACTATATAAAACTATATAAAACTATATGAAACAATTAAAAACTATATGAAACTATATAAAACTATATAAAACTATATAAAACTATATAAAACTATACAAAACTAACAAAACTATATAAAACTATATAAAACTATATAAAACTAACAAAACTATATAAAACTATATAAAACTCTATAAAACTGTATAACTCTATATAAAACTATATAAAACTATATAAAACTATATAAAACTATATAAAACTATATAAAACTATATAAAACTATATAAAACTATATAAAACTATATAAAACTATATAAAACTAACAAAACTATATAAAACTATATAAAACTATATAAAACTAACAAAACTATATAAAACTATATAAAACTATATAAAACTATATAAAACTAACAAAACTATATAAAACTATATAAAACTCTATAAAACTATATAACACTATATAAAACTGGATAAAAAAATATAAAACTATATAAAACTATATAAAACTAACAAAACTATATAAAACTATATAAAGCTATAATAAAACTAATGAAACTAATAACTGTATATAAAACCATATAAAACTGTATAAAACTCTGTAAAACTATACAAAACTATTTAAAACTGTATAAAATTCCATAAAACTATATAAAACTAACAAAACTATATACAACTATATAAAACGATATAAAACTAATAAAACTATATAAAACTATATAACACTATATAAAACTATATAAAACTATATAAAACTATATAAAACTATGTAAAACTATATAAAACTATCAAAACTATATAAAAGTATATAAAACTATATAAAACTATATAAAACTATATAAAACTATATAAAACTATATAAAACTGTATAAAACTATATAAAAGTAACAAAACTATATAAAACTATACAAAATTATGTAAAACTAATAAAACTATATAAAACTATATAGTACTATATAAAACTATATAAAACTAACAAAACTATATAAAACTATGTAACACTATATAAAACTATATAAAACTATACAAAACTATATAAAGCTAATAAAACTATGTAAAATTATATAAAACTAACAAAACTATATAAAACAATGTAAAATTATATAAAACTATATAAAAGTATATAAAACTATATAAAACTATATAAAACTAATAAAACTATATAAAACTATATAAAACTATATAAAACTATACAAAACTAACAAAATTATATAAAACTATATAAAACTATATAAAACTGTATTAAACTATATAAAACTAACAAAACTATATCAACCTATATAAAACTCTATAGAACTATATAAAACTATACAAAACTATACAAAATTATGTAAAACTAATAAAACTATATAAAACTATATAGTACTGTATAAAACTATATAAAACTAACAAAACTATATAAAACTATGTAACACTATATAAAACTATATAAAACTATATAAAAACTATATAGTACTATATAAAACTATATAAAACTAACAAAACTATATAAAACTATGTAAAACTATGTAAAACTATATAAAACTATATAGTACTATATAAAACTATATAAAACTAACAAAACTATATAAAACTATATAAAATTAACAAAACTATATAAAACTCTATAAAACTCTATAAAACAATATAACACTATATAAAATTATATAAAACTATATAAAAGTATATAAAACTATATAAAACTATATAAAACTATATAAAACTATATAAAACTATATAAAACTATATAAAACTATATAAAATTATATAAAACTAACAAAACTATATAAAACAATGTAAAATTATATAAAACTATATAAAACTATATAAAACTATATAAAACTATATAAAATTATATAAAACTAACAAAACTATATAAAACAATGTAAAATTATATAAAACTATATAAAACTATATAAAACTAACAAAACTATATAAAACTATATACCACTATATAAAACGATATAAAACTAATAAAACTATATAAAACTGTATATAACTAATAAAACTATATAAAACTTTATAAAACTCTATATAACTATATAAAACTATATAAAACTATATAAAACTAACAAAACTGTATAAAACTATATAAAACTATATAAAACTATATAAAACTATATAAAACTCTATAAAACTCTATAAAACAATATAACACTATATAAAATTATATAAAACTATATAAAATTATATAAAAGTATATAAAACTATATAAAACTATATAAAACTATATAAAACTATATAAAACTATATAAAACTATATAAAACTAATAAAACTATATAAAACTATATAAAACTATATAAAATTAAATAAAACTAACAAAACTATATAAAACAATGTAAAATTATATAAAACTATATAAAACTATATAAAACTAACAAAACTATATAAAACTATATACCACTATTATAAAACGATATAAAACTAATAAAACTATATAAAACTGTATATAACTAATAAAACTATATAAAGCTATATAAAACTCTATAAAACTATATATAACTATATAAAACTATATAAAACTATACAAAACTAACAAAACTGTATAAAACTATATAAACTATATAAAACTATATAAAACTATATAAAACTATGTAAAGCTAACAAAACTATATAAAACTATATAAAACTATGTAAACCTAACAAAACTATATAAAACTATATAAAACTATATAAACCTAACAAAACTATATAAAACTATATAAAACTATATAAAACTATATAAAACTAACGAAACTATATAAAACTATATAAACCTAACAAAACTATATAAAACTATATAAAACTATATAAAACTATATAAAACTAACGAAACTTTATAAAACTATATAAAACTCTATAAAACAATATAACACTATATAAAACTAGATAAAACTATATAAAACTATATACCACTATATAAAACGATATAAAACTAATAAAACTATATAAAACTGTATATAACTAATAAAACTATATAAAACTATATGAAACTCTATAAAACTATATAAAAGTATTTAAAACTATATAAAACTATGTAAAACTATATAAAACTCTATAAAGCTATGTACAACTATATAAAACTATTTAAAACTATATAAAACTATATAAAACTATATAAAACTATATAAGACTATACAAAGTAACAAAACTATATAAAACTATACAAAACTAACAAAACTATATAAAACTAACGAAACTATATAAAACTATATAAAACTCTATAAACCTGAATAACACTATATAAAACTATATAAAACTGTATAAAACTAAATAAAACTATATAAAACTATATAAAACTATATAAAACTATATAAAACTCTATAAAACTATATAAAACTAAAAAAAGTATATACAACTATATAAATCGATATAAAACTAACAAAACTATATAAAAACTATATAACACTATATAAAACTATATCAAACTAACAAAACTATATAAAACTATATAAAACTGTATAAAACTAATAAAACTATACAAAACTATATAAAACTATATAAAACTATATAAAACTAATAAACCTATATAAAACTATACAAAACTCTATAAAAGTATATAAAATTAATAAAACTATATAAAACTATATAAATCTATATAAATCTATATAAATCTATATAAGACTATGTAAAACTAACAAAACTATATAAAACTATATAAAACTCTATAAAACTATATAAAACTATATAAAACTAACAAAACTATATAAAACTATATAAAACTAACAAAAATATATAAAACTATATAAAACTATATAAAACTATTTAAAACCATTTAAAACTATATAAAACTATATAAAACTATATAAAACTAACAAAACTATATAAAACTATATACCACTATATAAAACGATATAAAACTAATAAAACTATATAAAACTGTATATAACTAATAAAACTATATAAAACTATATAAAACTCTATAAAACTCTATAAAACTCTATAAAACTATATAAAACTATTTGAAACTATATAAAACTAACAAGACTATATAAAACTATATGATACTATATAAAACTATACAAAACTAACAAAACTGTATAAAACTATATAAACTATATAAAACTATATAAAACTATATAAAACTATGTAAACCTAACAAAACTATATAAAACTATATAAAACTATATAAAACTATATAAAACTAACAAAACTATATAAAACTATATAAAACTCTATAAAAATATAACACTATATAAAACTAGATAATACTATATAATACTATATAAAACTACATAAAACTATATAAAACTATATAAAACTATATAAATCTCTATAAAACTATATAAAACTACATTAAACTATGTAAAGCTATATAAGACTATGTAGAACGTTATAAATCTCTATAAAACTACATAGAACCATATAAAACTATATAAAACTATATAAAACTAAATAAAGCTATATAAGACTATGTAGAACGTTATAAAACTGTATAAAACTACATAGAACCATATAAAACTATATAAAACTATATAAAACTATATAAAACTATATAAAGCTATATAAGACTATGTAGAACTTTATAAAACTATATAAAACTATATAAAACTAAATAAAACTATATAAAACTGTATAAAACGAACAAAACTATATAAACGTATATAAAAATGTATAGAACTATAGAAAACTATGTAGAACTTTATAAAACTATATAGAACTGTATAATACTATACAAAACTATATGAAGCTATAATAAAACTAATAAAACTAATAAATCCATATAAAACCATATAAAGCTGTATAAAACTCTATAAAAGTATATAAAACTATTTAAAACTATATAAAATTCCATAAAACTATATAAAACTAACAAAACTATATACAACTATATAAAACGATATAAAACTAACAAAACAATATAAAACTATATAACACTATATAAAACTATATAAAACTAACAAAACTATATAAAACTATATAAAACTGTATAAAACTAACAAAACTATACAAAACTATATAAAACTATACAAAACTAACAAAACTATATAAAACAATATAAAACTGTTTAAAACTATACAAAACTAACAAAACCATATAAAACTATATAAAACTATATAAAACTATATAAAACTATATAAAACTAACGAAACTATATAAAACTATATAAAACTCTATAAAACAATATAACACTACATAAAACTAGATAAAACTATATAAAACTATATACCACTATATAAAACGATATAAAACTAATAAAACTATATAAAACTGTATATAACTAATAAAACTATATAAAACTATATGAAACTCTATAAAACTATATAAAAGTATTTAAAACTATATAAAACTATGTAAAACTATATAAAACTCTATAAAGCTATGTACAACTATATAAAACTATTTAAAACTATATAAAACTATACAAAACTAACAAAACTATATAAAACTAACGAAACTATATAAAACTATATAAAACTCTATAAAACTGAATAACACTATATAAAACTATATAAAACTGTATAAAACTAAATAAAACTATATAAAACTATATAAAACTATATAAAACTATATAAAACTCTATAAAACTATATAAAACTATATAAAACTAACAAAACTATATAAAACTATATGAAACTAACAAAAATATATAAAACTATATAAAACTATATAAAACTATTTAAAACCATTTAAAACTATATAAAACTATATAAAACTATATAAAACTAACAAAACTATATAAAACTATATACCACTATATAAAACGATATAAAACTAATAAAACTATATAAATCTGTATATAACTAATAAAACTATATAAAACTATATAAAACTCTATAAAACTCTATAAAACTCTATAAAACTATATAAAACTATTTGAAACTATATAAAACTAACAAGACTATATAAAACTATATGATACTATATAAAACTATACAAAACTAACAAAACTGTATAAAACTATATAAACTATATAAAACTATATAAAACTATATAAAACTATGTAAACCTAACAAAACTATATAAAACTATATAAAACTATATAAAACTATATAAAACTAACAAAACTATATAAAACTATATAAAACTCTATAAAAATATAACACTATATAAAACTAGATAATACTATATAATACTATATAAAACTACAGAAAACTATATAAAACTATATAAAACTATATAAATCTCTATAAAACTATATAAAACTACATTAAACTATGTAAAGCTATATAAGACTATGTAGAACGTTATAAATCTGTATAAAACTACATAGAACCATATAAAACTATATAAAACTATATAAAACTAAATAAAGCTATATAAGACTATGTAGAACGTTATAAAACTGTATAAAACTACATAGAACCATATAAAACTATATAAAACTATATAAAACTATATAAAACTATATAAAGCTATATAAGACTATGTAGAACTTTATAAAACTATATAAAACTATATAAAACTAAATAAAACTATATAAAACTGTATAAAACGAACAAAACTATATAAACGTATATAAAAATGTATAGAACTATATAAAACTATGTAGAACTTTATAAAACTATATAGAACTGTATAATACTATACAAAACTATATGAAGCTATAATAAAACTAATAAAACTAATAAATCCATATAAAACCATATAAAGCTGTATAAAACTCTATAAAAGTATATAAAACTATTTAAAACTATATAAAATTCCATAAAACTATATAAAACTAACAAAACTATATACAACTATATAAAACGATATAAAACTAACAAAACTATATAAAACTATATAACACTATATAAAACTATATAAAACTAACAAAACTATATAAAACTATATAAAACTGTATAAAACTAACAAAACTATACAAAACTATATAAAACTATACAAAACTAACAAAACTATATAAAACAATATAAAACTGTTTAAAACTATACAAAACTAACAAAACCATATAAAACTATATAAAACTATATAAAACTGACGAAACTATATAAAACTATATAAAACTCTATAAAACAATATAACACTATATAAAACTAGATAAAACTATATAAAACTATATACCACTATATAAAACGATATAAAACTAATAAAACTATATAAAACTGTATATAACTAATAAAACTATATAAAACTATATGAAACTCTATAAAACTATATAAAAGTATTTAAAACTATATAAAACTATGTAAAACTATATAAAACTCTATAAAGCTATGTACAACTATATAAAACTATTTAAAACTATATAAAACTATATAAAACTATATAAAACTAATTAAAACTATATAAAACTATATAAGACTATACAAAGTAACAAAACTATATAAAACTATACAAAACTAACGAAACTATATAAAACTATCTAAAACTCTATAAACCTGAATAACACTATATAAAACTATATAAAACTGTATAAAACTAAATAAAACTATATAAAACTATATAAAACTATATAAAACTATATAAAACTAAAAAAAGTATATACAACTATATAAATCGATATAAAACTAACAAAACTATATAAAACTATATAACACTATATAAAACTATATCAAACTAACAAAACTATATAAAACTATATAAAACTGTATAAAACTAATAAAACTATACAAAACTATATAAAACTATATAAAACTATATAAAACTAATAAACCTATATAAAACTATACAAAACTCTATAAAAGTATATAAAATTAATAAAACTATATAAAACTATATAAATCTATATAAATCTATATAAATCTATATAAGACTATGTAAAACTAACAAAACTATATAAAACTATATAAAACTATATAAAACTATATAAAACTATATACCACTATATAAAACGATATAAAACTAATAAAACTATATAAAACTGTATATAACTAATAAAACTATATAAAACTATATGAAACTCTATAAAACTATATAAAAGTATTTAAAACTATATAAAACTATGTAAAACTATATAAAACTCTATAAAGCTATGTACAACTATATAAAACTATTTAAAACTATATAAAACTATACAAAACTAACAAAACTATATAAAACTAACGAAACTATAAAAAACTATATAAAACTCTATAAAACTGAATAACACTATATAAAACTATATAAAACTGTATAAAACTAAATAAAACTATATAAAACTATATAAAACTATATAAAACTATATAAAACTCTATAAAACTATATAAAACTATATAAAACTAACAAAACTATATAAAACTATATAAAACTAACAAAACTATATAAAACTATATAAAACTATATAAAACTATTTAAAACCATTTAAAACTATATAAAACTGTATAAAACTATATAAAACTAACAAAACTATATAAAACTATATACCACTATATAAAACGATATAAAACTAATAAAACTATATAAAACTGTATATAACTAATAAAACTATATAAAACTATACAAAACTATCAAAACTATATAAAACAATATAAAACTGTTTAAAACTATACAAAACTAACAAAACCATATAAAACTATATAAAACTATATAAAACTATATAAAACTATATAAAACTAACGAAACTATACAAAACTATATAAAACTCTATAAAACAATATAACACTATATAAAACTAGATAAAACTATATAAAACTATATACCACTATATAAAACGATATAAAACTAATAAAACTATATAAAACTGTATATAACTAATAAAACTATATAAAACTATATGAAACTCTATAAAACTATATAAAAGTATTTAAAACTATATAAAACTATGTAAAACTATATAAAACTCTATAAAGCTATGTACAACTATATAAAACTATTTAAAACTATATAAAACTATATAAAACTATATAAAACTAATTAAAACTATATAAAACTATATAAGACTATACAAAGTAACAAAACTATATAAAACTATACAAAACTAACAAAACTATATAAAACTAACGAAACTATATAAAA
The DNA here is from genome assembly GCF_051020985.1 of Nomia melanderi. NCBI lineage: Eukaryota > Metazoa > Arthropoda > Insecta > Hymenoptera > Halictidae > Nomia > Nomia melanderi. Next base: position 9,048 of record NW_027475983.1, on the reverse strand, counting down.
CTATATAAAACTCTATAAACCTGAATAACACTATATAAAACTATATAAAACTATATAAAACTATATACCACTATATAAAACGATATAAAACTAATAAAACTATATAAAACTGTATATAACTAATAAAACTATATAAAACTATATGAAACTCTATAAAACTATATAAAAGTATTTAAAACTATATAAAACTAAATAAAACTATATAAAACTATATAAAACTATATAAAACTATATAAAACTAAAAAAAGTATATACAACTATATAAATCGATATAAAACTAACAAAACTATATAAAACTATATAACACTATATAAAACTATATCAAACTAACAAAACTATATAAAACTATATAAAACTGTATAAAACTAATAAAACTATACAAAACTATATAAAACTATATAAAACGATATAAAACTAATAAAACTATATAAAACTGTATATAACTAATAAAACTATATAAAACTATATGAAACTCTATAAAACTATATAAAAGTATTTAAAACTATATAAAACTATGTAAAACTATATAAAACTCTATAAAGCTATGTACAACTATATAAAACTATTTAAAACTATATAAAACTATACAAAACTAACAAAACTATATAAAACTAACGAAACTATATAAAACTATATAAAACTCTATAAAACTGAATAACACTATATAAAACTATATAAAACTGTATAAAACTAAATAAAACTATATAAAACTATATAAAACTATATAAAACTATATAAAACTCTATAAAACTATATAAAACTATATAAAACTAACAAAACTATATAAAACTATATAAAACTAACAAAAATATATAAAACTATATAAAACTATATAAAACTATTTAAAACCATTTAAAACTATATAAAACTATATAAAACTATATAAAACTAACAAAACTATATAAAACTATATACCACTATATAAAACGATATAAAACTAATAAAACTATATAAATCTGTATATAACTAATAAAACTATATAAAACTATATAAAACTCTATAAAACTCTATAAAACTCTATAAAACTATATAAAACTATTTGAAACTATATAAAACTAACAAGACTATATAAAACTATATGATACTATATAAAACTATACAAAACTAACAAAACTGTATAAAACTATATAAACTATATAAAACTATATAAAACTATATAAAACTATGTAAACCTAACAAAACTATATAAAACTATATAAAACTATATAAAACTATATAAAACTAACAAAACTATATAAAACTATATAAAACTCTATAAAAATATAACACTATATAAAACTAGATAATACTATATAATACTATATAAAACTACAGAAAACTATGTAAAACTATATAAAACTATATAAATCTCTATAAAACTATATAAAACTACATTAAACTATGTAAAGCTATATAAGACTATGTAGAACGTTATAAATCTGTATAAAACTACATAGAACCATATAAAACTATATAAAACTATATAAAACTAAATAAAGCTATATAAGACTATGTAGAACGTTATAAAACTGTATAAAACTACATAGAACCATATAAAACTATATAAAACTATATAAAACTATATAAAACTATATAAAGCTATATAAGACTATGTAGAACTTTATAAAACTATATAAAACTATATAAAACTAAATAAAACTATATAAAACTGTATAAAACGAACAAAACTATATAAACGTATATAAAAATGTATAGAACTATATAAAACTATGTAGAACTTTATAAAACTATATAGAACTGTATAATACTATACAAAACTATATGAAGCTATAATAAAACTAATAAAACTAATAAATCCATATAAAACCATATAAAGCTGTATAAAACTCTATAAAAGTATATAAAACTATTTAAAACTATATAAAATTCCATAAAACTATATAAAACTAACAAAACTATATACAACTATATAAAACGATATAAAACTAACAAAACTATATAAAACTATATAACACTATATAAAACTATATAAAACTAACAAAACTATATAAAACTATATAAAACTGTATAAAACTAACAAAACTATACAAAACTATATAAAACTATACAAAACTAACAAAACTATATAAAACAATATAAAACTGTTTAAAACTATACAAAACTAACAAAACCATATAAAACTATATAAAACTATATAAAACTATATAAAACTATATAAAACTAACGAAACTATATAAAACTATATAAAACTCTATAAAACAATATAACACTATATAAAACTAGATAAAACTATATAAAACTATATACCACTATATAAAACGATATAAAACTAATAAAACTATATAAAACTGTATATAACTAATAAAACTATATAAAACTATATGAAACTCTATAAAACTATATAAAAGTATTTAAAACTATATAAAACTATGTAAAACTATATAAAACTCTATAAAGCTATGTACAACTATATAAAACTATTTAAAACTATATAAAACTATATAAAACTATATAAAACTAATTAAAACTATATAAAACTATATAAGACTATACAAAGTAACAAAACTATATAAAACTATACAAAACTAACGAAACTATATAAAACTATCTAAAACTCTATAAACCTGAATAACACTATATAAAACTATATAAAACTGTATAAAACTAAATAAAACTATATAAAACTATATAAAACTATATAAAACTATATAAAACTAAAAAAAGTATATACAACTATATAAATCGATATAAAACTAACAAAACTATATAAAACTATATAACACTATATAAAACTATATCAAACTAACAAAACTATATAAAACTATATAAAACTGTATAAAACTAATAAAACTATACAAAACTATATAAAACTATATAAAACTATATAAAACTAATAAACCTATATAAAACTATACAAAACTCTATAAAAGTATATAAAATTAATAAAACTATATAAAACTATATAAATCTATATAAATCTATATAAATCTATATAAGACTATGTAAAACTAACAAAACTATATAAAACTATATAAAACTATATAAAACTATATAAAACTATATACCACTATATAAAACGATATAAAACTAATAAAACTATATAAAACTGTATATAACTAATAAAACTATATAAAACTATATGAAACTCTATAAAACTATATAAAAGTATTTAAAACTATATAAAACTATGTAAAACTATATAAAACTCTATAAAGCTATGTACAACTATATAAAACTATTTAAAACTATATAAAACTATACAAAACTAACAAAACTATATAAAACTAACGAAACTATATAAAACTATATAAAACTCTATAAAACTATATAAAACTATATAAAACTAACAAAACTATATAAAACTATACAAAACTAACAAAACTGAATAAAACTATATAAACTATATAAAACTATATAAAACTATATAAAACTATGTAAACCTAACAAAACTATATAAAACTATATAAAACTATATAAAACTATATAAAACTAACAAAACTATATAAAACTATATATAACTCTATAAAAATATAACACTATATAAAACTAGATAATACTATATAATACTATATAAAACTACATAAAACTATATAAAACTATATAAAACGATATAAAACTAACAAAACTATATAAAACTATATAACACTATATAAAACTATATAAAACTAACAAAACTATATAAAACTATATAAAACTGTATAAAACTAACAAAACTATACAAAACTATATAAAACTATACAAAAGTAACAAAACTATATAAAACAATATAAAACTGTTTAAAACTATACAAAACTAACAAAACCATATAAAACTATATAAAACTATATAAAACTACATAAAACTATACAAAACTAACAAAACTATATAAAACTATATAAAACTATATAAAACTATATAAAACAATATAAAACTCTATAAAACTACATAGAACCATATAAAACTATATAAAACTATATAAAACTATATAAAGCTATATAAGACTATGTAGAACATTATAAAACTATATAAAACTATATAAAACTAAATAAAACTATATAAAACTGTATAAAACGAACAAAACTATACAAAACTATACAAAACTATATAAAACTATATAAAACTATATAAAACTCTATAAAACTATATAAAACTATATAAAACTAACAAAACTATATAAAACTATATAAGACTATATAAAACTGTATAAAAGTATTTAAAACTATATAAAACTATGTTAAACTATATAAAACTCTATAAAGCTATGTACAACTATATAAAACTATTTAAAACTATATAAATCTATATAAAACTATATAAAACTATATAAAACTAATTAAAACTATATAAAACTATATAAGACTATACAAAGTAACAAAACTATATAAAACTATACAAAACTAACAAAACTATATAAAACTAACGAAACTATATAAAAATATATAAAACTCTATAAAACTGAATAACACTATATAAAACTATATAAAACTGTATAAAACTAAATAAAACTATATAAAACTATATAAAACTATTTAAAACTATTTAAAACTATATAAAACTATATAAAACTATATAAAACTAACAAAACTATATAAAACTATAGACCACTATATAAAACGATATAAAACTAATAAAACTATATAAAACTGTATATAACTAATAAAACTATATAATACTATATAAAACTCTATAAAACTCTATAAAACTCTATAAAACTATATAAAACTATATGAAACTATATAAAACTAACAAAACAATATAAAACTATATAAAACTATATAAAACTATATAAATCTCTATAAAACTATATAAAACTATATAAAACTATGTAAAGCTATATAAGACTATGTAGAACGTTATAAAACTGTATAAAACTACATAGAACCATATAAAACTATATAAAACTATATAAAACTATATAAAGCTATATAAGACTATGTAGAACTTTATAAAACTATATAAAACTATATAAAACAAAATAGAACTATATAAAACTATGTAGAACTTTATAAAAATATATAAAACTGTATAATACTATACAAAACTATATGAAGCTATAATAAAACTAATAAAACTAATAAATCCATATAAAACCATATAAAGCTGTATAAAACTCTATAAAAGTATATAAAACTATTTAAAACTATGTAAAACTCTATAAAACTAAATAGAACCATATAAAACTATATAAAACTATATAAAACTATATAAAGCTATATAAGACTATGTAGAACTTTATAAAACTATATAAAACTATATAAAACTAAATAAAACTATATAAAACTATATAAAACGATTTCAAACTAATAAAACTATATAAAACTATATAACAGTATATAAAACTATAAAAAACTAACAAAACTGAATAAAACTATATAAAATTACATAAAACTAGATAAAACTCTATAAAACTATATAAAACTATATAAAACCAATGGAACTGTATAAAACTATATAAAACTATATAAAACTAAGGAAAATATACAAAACTATATAAAACTCTATAAAAGTATATAAAAATACTTAAAACTATATATAACTATATAAAACTCTATAAAACTATATAAAACTATATGAAACTATGAAAAAATAATAAAACTATATAAACCTATATAAAACTATATAAAACTACATAAAACTATATAAAACTATATAAAACTAAGAAAACTATATAAAACTATATAAAACTCTTCAAAACTATATAAGACTATATAAAACTATGAAAAAATAATAAAACTATATAAACCTACATAAAACTCTATAGAACTATATAAAACCATATAAAACTGTATACAACTGTATAAAACTATATAATACTAATAAAACTATATAAAACTATATAAAACTATATAAAACGATTTAAAACTAATAAAACTACATAAAACTATATAAAACTACATAAAACTATATAAAACGATTTAAAACTAATAAAACTATATAAATCTATATAACACTATATAAAACTATATAAAAATATATAAAACTAACAAAACTATATAAAACTATATAAAACTCTATAAAACTATATAAAACTACATAAAACTATATAAAACTAACAAAACTATATAAAACTATATAAAACTATATAAAACTCTATAAAACTATATAAATCTATATAAAACTATATAAAACGATTTAAAACTAATAAAACTATATAAAACTATATAACACTATATAAAACTAACAAAACTATATAATCTATATAAAACTATATAAAACTTATAAAACTATATAAAACTATATAAAACTCTATAAAACTATATAAAACTAATAAAACTATATAAAATTATATAGAACTAATAAAACTATACAAAACTATATAAAACTATATAAAACGATTTAAAACTAATAAAGCTATATAAAACTATATAAAACAATATAACACTCTATGAAACTGTAGAAAACTATTTAAAACTACATAAAACTCTATAAAACTTTTTAAAAATATTTAAAACTATATAAAACTATATAAAACTATATAAAACTATATAAAACTATATAGAACTAATAAAACTATACAAAACTATATAAAACTCTATAAAAATATAACACTATATAAAACTAGATAAAACTATATAATACTATATAAAACTACATAGAACTATATAAAACTATATAAAACTATATAAATCTCTATAAAACTATATAAAACTACATTAAACTATGTAAAGCTATATAAGACTATGTAGAACGTTATAAATCTGTATAAAACTACATAGAACCATATAAAACTATATAAAACTATATAAAACTATATAAAGCTATATAAGACTATGTAGAACTTTATAAAACTATATAAAACTATATAAAACTAAATAAAACTATATAAAACTGTATAAAACTATACAAAACTAACAAAACTATATAAAACTATATAAAACTATATAAAACTATATAAAACTATATAAAACTATATACCACTATATAAAACGATATAAAACTAATAAAACTATATAAAACTGTATATAACTAATAAAACTATATAAAACTATATAAAACTCTATAAAACTATATAAAAGTATTTAAAACTATATAAAACTATGTTAAACTATATAAAACTCTATAAAGCTATGTACAACTATATAAAACTATTTAAAACTATATAAATCTATATAAAACTATATAAAACTATATAAAACTAATTAAAACTATATAAAACTATATAAGACTATACAAAGTGACAAAACTATATAAAACTATACAAAACTAACAAAACTATATAAAACTAACGAAACTATATAAAACTATATAAAACTCTATAAAACTGAATAACACTATATAAAACTATATAAAACTGTATAAAACTAAATAAAACTATATAAAACTATATAAAACTATATAAAACTATATAAAACTATATAAAACTAACAAAACTATATAAAACTATATAAAACTAACAAACCTATATAAAACTATATAAAACTATATAAAACTATTTAAAACTATTTAAAACTATATAAAACTATATAAAACTATATAAAACTAACAAAACTATATAAAACTATAGACCACTATATAAAACGATATAAAACTAATAAAACTATATAAAACTGTATATAACTAATAAAACTATATAATACTATATAAAACTCTATAAAACTCTATAAAACTATATAACACTATATAAAACTAGATAAAACTATATAATACTATATAAAACTACATAAAACTATATAAAACTATATAAAACTATATAAATCTCTATAAAACTATATAAAACTACATTAAACTATGTAAAGCTATATAAGACTATGTAGAACGTTATAAATCTGTACAAAACTACATAGAACCATATAAAACTATATAAAAACTATATAAAACTATATAAAGCTATATAAGACTATGTAGAACTTTATAAAACTATATAAAACTATATAAAACTAAATAAAACTATATAAAACTGTATAAAACGAACAAAACTATATAAACGTATATAAAAATGTATAGAACTATATAAAACTATGTAGACCTTTATAAAACTATATAAAACTGTATAATACTATATAAAACTATATGAAGCTATAATAAAACTAATAAATCTAATAAATCCATATAAAACCATGTAAAGCTGTATAAAACTCTATAAAAGTATATAAAACTATTTAAAACTATATAAAATTCCATAAAACTATATAAAACTAACAAAACTATATACAACTATATAAAACGATATAATACTAACAAAACTATATAAAACTATATAACACTATATAAAACTAACAAAACTATATAAATCTATATAAAACTATATAAAACATATAAAACTATATAAAACTATATAAAACTCTATAAAACTATATAAAACTAATAAAACTATATAAAATTATATAGAACTAATAAAACTATACAAAACTATATAAAACTATATAAAACGATTTAAAACTAATAAAGCTTTATAAAACTATATAAAACAATATAACACTCTATGAAACTGTAGAAACTATTTAAAACTACATAAAACTCTATAAAACTTTTTAAAATATTTAAAACTATATAAAACTATATAAAACTATATAAAACTATATAAAACTAACAAAACTATATAAAACTATATACCACTATATAAAACGATATAAAACTAATAAAACTATATAAAACTGTATATAACTAATAAAACTATATAATACTATATAAAACTCTATAAACCTCTATAAAACTCTATAAAACTATATAAAACTATATGAAACTATATAAAACTAACAAGACTATATAAAACTATATGATACTATATAAAACTATACAAAACTAACAAAACTGCATAAAACTATATAAACTATATAAAACTATATAAAACTATGTAAACCTAACAAAACTATATAAATCTATATAAAACTATGGAAAAATAACAAAACTATATAAACCTATGTTAAACTCTATAGAACTTTAAAAACTATATAAAACAATATAAAACTATATAAAAGTATATAAACCCATATAAAACTAATAAAACTATTTAAATCTATATAAAACTATATAAAACGATTTAAAACTAATAAAACTATATAAAACTATATAACACTATATAAAGCTATATAAAATAATAAAAAACTAACAAAACTATATAAAACTATATAAAACTAATAAACCTATATAAATCTATATAAAACTATATAAAACGATTTAAAACTATGT
>NW_027475982.1:0-23847 GCF_051020985.1 Nomia melanderi | reverse complement strand
AAAACGTTAATAAACGTCATGTTTACGCATGGATTAAACATTGAAATAATTTTAAAACGCTTATTAAAAAAGTTGGTGTCGACCGTGGGACTTAGAAAAATTTCGGGAAGTCCGATTCGCCTGCTGGAATTACCGCACGGGCTGGACACCTCGCTCCGACGAATCGGTTTTTTCCATTTTTTCCGAAAAATAAATTTTTGTAATTTTTTTTAATGTTAAAAACGTTAATAAACGTCATGTTTACGCATGGATTAAACATTGAAATAATTTTAAAACGCTTATTAAAAAAGTTGGTGTCGACCGTGGGACTTAGAAAAATTTCGGGAAGTCCGATTCGCCTGCTGGAATTACCGCACGGGCTGGACACCTCGCTCCGACGAATCGGTTTTTTCCATTTTTTCCGAAAAATAAATTTTTGTAATTTTTTTTAATGTTAAAAACGTTAATAAACGTCATGTTTACGCATGGATTAAACATTGAAATAATTTTAAAACGCTTATTAAAAAAGTTGGTGTCGACCGTGGGACTTAGAAAAATTTCGGGAAGTCCGATTCGCCTGCTGGAATTACCGCACGGGCTGGACACCTCGCTCCGACGAATCGGTTTTTTCCATTTTTTCCGAAAAATAAATTTTTGTAATTTTTTTTAATGTTAAAAACGTTAATAAACGTCATGTTTACGCATGGATTAAACATTGAAATAATTTTAAAACGCTTATTAAAAAAGTTGGTGTCGACCGTGGGACTTAGAAAAATTTCGGGAAGTCCGATTCGCCTGCTGGAATTACCGCACGGGCTGGACACCTCGCTCCGACGAATCGGTTTTTTCCATTTTTTCCGAAAAATAAATTTTTGTAATTTTTTTTAATGTTAAAAACGTTAATAAACGTCATGTTTACGCATGGATTAAACATTGAAATAATTTTAAAACGCTTATTAAAAAAGTTGGTGTCGACCGTGGGACTTAGAAAAATTTCGGGAAGTCCGATTCGCCTGCTGGAATTACCGCACGGGCTGGACACCTCGCTCCGACGAATCGGTTTTTTCCATTTTTTCCGAAAAATAAATTTTTGTAATTTTTTTTAATGTTAAAAACGTTAATAAACGTCATGTTTACGCATGGATTAAACATTGAAATAATTTTAAAACGCTTATTAAAAAAGTTGGTGTCGACCGTGGGACTTAGAAAAATTTCGGGAAGTCCGATTCGCCTGCTGGAATTACCGCACGGGCTGGACACCTCGCTCCGACGAATCGGTTTTTTCCATTTTTTCCGAAAAATAAATTTTTGTAATTTTTTTTAATGTTAAAAACGTTAATAAACGTCATGTTTACGCATGGATTAAACATTGAAATAATTTTAAAACGCTTATTAAAAAAGTTGGTGTCGACCGTGGGACTTAGAAAAATTTCGGGAAGTCCGATTCGCCTGCTGGAATTACCGCACGGGCTGGACACCTCGCTCCGACGAATCGGTTTTTTCCATTTTTTCCGAAAAATAAATTTTTGTAATTTTTTTTAATGTTAAAAACGTTAATAAACGTCATGTTTACGCATGGATTAAACATTGAAATAATTTTAAAACGCTTATTAAAAAAGTTGGTGTCGACCGTGGGACTTAGAAAAATTTCGGGAAGTCCGATTCGCCTGCTGGAATTACCGCACGGGCTGGACACCTCGCTCCGACGAATCGGTTTTTTCCATTTTTTCCGAAAAATAAATTTTTGTAATTTTTTTTAATGTTAAAAACGTTAATAAACGTCATGTTTACGCATGGATTAAACATTGAAATAATTTTAAAACGCTTATTAAAAAAGTTGGTGTCGACCGTGGGACTTAGAAAAATTTCGGGAAGTCCGATTCGCCTGCTGGAATTACCGCACGGGCTGGACACCTCGCTCCGACGAATCGGTTTTTTCCATTTTTTCCGAAAAATAAATTTTTGTAATTTTTTTTAATGTTAAAAACGTTAATAAACGTCATGTTTACGCATGGATTAAACATTGAAATAATTTTAAAACGCTTATTAAAAAAGTTGGTGTCGACCGTGGGACTTAGAAAAATTTCGGGAAGTCCGATTCGCCTGCTGGAATTACCGCACGGGCTGGACACCTCGCTCCGACGAATCGGTTTTTTCCATTTTTTCCGAAAAATAAATTTTTGTAATTTTTTTTAATGTTAAAAACGTTAATAAACGTCATGTTTACGCATGGATTAAACATTGAAATAATTTTAAAACGCTTATTAAAAAAGTTGGTGTCGACCGTGGGACTTAGAAAAATTTCGGGAAGTCCGATTCGCCTGCTGGAATTACCGCACGGGCTGGACACCTCGCTCCGACGAATCGGTTTTTTCCATTTTTTCCGAAAAATAAATTTTTGTAATTTTTTTTAATGTTAAAAACGTTAATAAACGTCATGTTTACGCATGGATTAAACATTGAAATAATTTTAAAACGCTTATTAAAAAAGTTGGTGTCGACCGTGGGACTTAGAAAAATTTCGGGAAGTCCGATTCGCCTGCTGGAATTACCGCACGGGCTGGACACCTCGCTCCGACGAATCGGTTTTTTCCATTTTTTCCGAAAAATAAATTTTTGTAATTTTTTTTAATGTTAAAAACGTTAATAAACGTCATGTTTACGCATGGATTAAACATTGAAATAATTTTAAAACGCTTATTAAAAAAGTTGGTGTCGACCGTGGGACTTAGAAAAATTTCGGGAAGTCCGATTCGCCTGCTGGAATTACCGCACGGGCTGGACACCTCGCTCCGACGAATCGGTTTTTTCCATTTTTTCCGAAAAATAAATTTTTGTAATTTTTTTTAATGTTAAAAACGTTAATAAACGTCATGTTTACGCATGGATTAAACATTGAAATAATTTTAAAACGCTTATTAAAAAAGTTGGTGTCGACCGTGGGACTTAGAAAAATTTCGGGAAGTCCGATTCGCCTGCTGGAATTACCGCACGGGCTGGACACCTCGCTCCGACGAATCGGTTTTTTCCATTTTTTCCGAAAAATAAATTTTTGTAATTTTTTTTAATGTTAAAAACGTTAATAAACGTCATGTTTACGCATGGATTAAACATTGAAATAATTTTAAAACGCTTATTAAAAAAGTTGGTGTCGACCGTGGGACTTAGAAAAATTTCGGGAAGTCCGATTCGCCTGCTGGAATTACCGCACGGGCTGGACACCTCGCTCCGACGAATCGGTTTTTTCCATTTTTTCCGAAAAATAAATTTTTGTAATTTTTTTTAATGTTAAAAACGTTAATAAACGTCATGTTTACGCATGGATTAAACATTGAAATAATTTTAAAACGCTTATTAAAAAAGTTGGTGTCGACCGTGGGACTTAGAAAAATTTCGGGAAGTCCGATTCGCCTGCTGGAATTACCGCACGGGCTGGACACCTCGCTCCGACGAATCGGTTTTTTCCATTTTTTCCGAAAAATAAATTTTTGTAATTTTTTTTAATGTTAAAAACGTTAATAAACGTCATGTTTACGCATGGATTAAACATTGAAATAATTTTAAAACGCTTATTAAAAAAGTTGGTGTCGACCGTGGGACTTAGAAAAATTTCGGGAAGTCCGATTCGCCTGCTGGAATTACCGCACGGGCTGGACACCTCGCTCCGACGAATCGGTTTTTTCCATTTTTTCCGAAAAATAAATTTTTGTAATTTTTTTTAATGTTAAAAACGTTAATAAACGTCATGTTTACGCATGGATTAAACATTGAAATAATTTTAAAACGCTTATTAAAAAAGTTGGTGTCGACCGTGGGACTTAGAAAAATTTCGGGAAGTCCGATTCGCCTGCTGGAATTACCGCACGGGCTGGACACCTCGCTCCGACGAATCGGTTTTTTCCATTTTTTCCGAAAAATAAATTTTTGTAATTTTTTTTAATGTTAAAAACGTTAATAAACGTCATGTTTACGCATGGATTAAACATTGAAATAATTTTAAAACGCTTATTAAAAAAGTTGGTGTCGACCGTGGGACTTAGAAAAATTTCGGGAAGTCCGATTCGCCTGCTGGAATTACCGCACGGGCTGGACACCTCGCTCCGACGAATCGGTTTTTTCCATTTTTTCCGAAAAATAAATTTTTGTAATTTTTTTTAATGTTAAAAACGTTAATAAACGTCATGTTTACGCATGGATTAAACATTGAAATAATTTTAAAACGCTTATTAAAAAAGTTGGTGTCGACCGTGGGACTTAGAAAAATTTCGGGAAGTCCGATTCGCCTGCTGGAATTACCGCACGGGCTGGACACCTCGCTCCGACGAATCGGTTTTTTCCATTTTTTCCGAAAAATAAATTTTTGTAATTTTTTTTAATGTTAAAAACGTTAATAAACGTCATGTTTACGCATGGATTAAACATTGAAATAATTTTAAAACGCTTATTAAAAAAGTTGGTGTCGACCGTGGGACTTAGAAAAATTTCGGGAAGTCCGATTCGCCTGCTGGAATTACCGCACGGGCTGGACACCTCGCTCCGACGAATCGGTTTTTTCCATTTTTTCCGAAAAATAAATTTTTGTAATTTTTTTTAATGTTAAAAACGTTAATAAACGTCATGTTTACGCATGGATTAAACATTGAAATAATTTTAAAACGCTTATTAAAAAAGTTGGTGTCGACCGTGGGACTTAGAAAAATTTCGGGAAGTCCGATTCGCCTGCTGGAATTACCGCACGGGCTGGACACCTCGCTCCGACGAATCGGTTTTTTCCATTTTTTCCGAAAAATAAATTTTTGTAATTTTTTTTAATGTTAAAAACGTTAATAAACGTCATGTTTACGCATGGATTAAACATTGAAATAATTTTAAAACGCTTATTAAAAAAGTTGGTGTCGACCGTGGGACTTAGAAAAATTTCGGGAAGTCCGATTCGCCTGCTGGAATTACCGCACGGGCTGGACACCTCGCTCCGACGAATCGGTTTTTTCCATTTTTTCCGAAAAATAAATTTTTGTAATTTTTTTTAATGTTAAAAACGTTAATAAACGTCATGTTTACGCATGGATTAAACATTGAAATAATTTTAAAACGCTTATTAAAAAAGTTGGTGTCGACCGTGGGACTTAGAAAAATTTCGGGAAGTCCGATTCGCCTGCTGGAATTACCGCACGGGCTGGACACCTCGCTCCGACGAATCGGTTTTTTCCATTTTTTCCGAAAAATAAATTTTTGTAATTTTTTTTAATGTTAAAAACGTTAATAAACGTCATGTTTACGCATGGATTAAACATTGAAATAATTTTAAAACGCTTATTAAAAAAGTTGGTGTCGACCGTGGGACTTAGAAAAATTTCGGGAAGTCCGATTCGCCTGCGGATATTACCGCACGGGCTGGACACCCCTCGCTCCGACGAATCGGTTTTTTCCATTTTTTCCGAAAAATAAATTTTTGTAATTTTTTTTAATGTTAAAAACGTTAATAAACGTCATGTTTTACGCATGGATTAAACATTGAAATAATTTTAAAACGCTTATTAAAAAAGTTGGTGTCGACCGTGGGACTTAGAAAAATTTCGGGAAGTCCGATTCGCCTGCTGGAATTACCGCACGGGCAGGACACCTCGCTCCGACGAATCGGTTTTTCCATTTTTTCCGAAAATAAATTTTTTGTAATTTTTTTTAATGTTAAAAACGTTAATAAACGTCATGTTTACGCATGGATTAAACATTGAAATAATTTTAAAACGCTTATTAAAAAAGTTGGTGTCGACCGTGGGGGACTTAGAAAAATTTCGGGAAGTCCGATTCGCCTGCTGGAATTACCGCACGGGCTGGACACCTCGCTCCGACGAATCGGTTTTTTTCCATTTTTTCCGAAAAATAAATTTTTGTAATTTTTTTTAATGTTAAAAACGTTAATAAACGTCATGTTTACGCATGGATTAAACATTGAAATAATTTTAAAACGCTTATTAAAAAAGTTGGTGTCGACCGTGGGACTTAGAAAAATTTCGGGAAGTCCCGATTCGCCTGCTGGAATTACCGCACGGGCTGGACACCTCGCTCCGACGAATCGGTTTTTTCCATTTTTTCCGAAAAATAAATTTTGTAATTTTTTTTAATGTTAAAAACGTTAATAAACGTCATGTTTACGCATGGATTAAACATTGAAATAATTTAAAACGCTTATTAAAAAAGTTGGTGTCGACCGTGGGACTTAGAAAAATTTCGGGAAGTCCGATTCGCCTGCTGGAATTACCGCACGGGCTGGACACCTCGCTCCGACGAATCGGTTTTTTCCATTTTTTCCGAAAAATAAATTTTTGTAATTTTTTTTAATGTTAAAAACGTTAATAAACGTCATGTTTACGCATGGATTAAACATTGAAATAATTTTAAAACGCTTATTAAAAAAGTTGGTGTCGACCGTGGGACTTAGAAAAATTTCGGGAAGTCCGATTCGCCTGCTGGAATTACCGCACGGGCTGGACACCTCGCTCCGACGAATCGGTTTTTCCATTTTTTCCGAAAAATAAATTTTTGTAATTTTTTTTAATGTTAAAAACGTTAATAAACGTCATGTTTACGCATGGATTAAACATTGAAATAATTTTAAAACGCTTATTAAAAAAGTTGGTGTCGACCGTGGGGACTTAGAAAAATTTCGGGAAGTCCGATTCGCCTGCTGGAATTACCGCACGGGCTGGACACCTCGCTCCGACGAATCGGTTTTTTCCATTTTTTCCGAAAAATAAATTTTTGTAATTTTTTTTAATGTTAAAAACGTTAATAAACGTCATGTTTACGCATGGATTAAACATTGAAATAATTTTAAAACGCTTATTAAAAAAGTTGGTGTCGACCGTGGGACTTAGAAAAATTTCGGGAAGTCCGATTCGCCTGCTGGAATTACCGCACGGGCTGGACACCTCGCTCCGACGAATCGGTTTTTTCCATTTTTTCCGAAAAATAAATTTTTGTAATTTTTTTAATGTTAAAAACGTTAATAAACGTCATGTTTACGCATGGATTAAACATTGAAATAATTTTAAAACGCTTATTAAAAAGTTGGTGTCGACCGTGGGACTTAGAAAAATTTCGGGAAGTCCGATTCGCCTGCTGGAATTACCGCACGGGCTGGACACCTCGCTCCGACGAATCGGTTTTTTCCATTTTTTCCGAAAAATAAATTTTTGTAATTTTTTTTAATGTTAAAAACGTTAATAAACGTCATGTTTACGCATGGATTAAACATTGAAATAATTTTAAAACGCTTATTAAAAAAGTTGGTGTCGACCGTGGGACTTAGAAAAATTTCGGGAAGTCCGATTCGCCTGCTGGAATTACCGCACGGGCTGGACACCTCGCTCCGACGAATCGGTTTTTTCCATTTTTTCCGAAAAATAAATTTTTGTAATTTTTTTTAATGTTAAAAACGTTAATAAACGTCATGTTTACGCATGGATTAAACATTGAAATAATTTTAAAACGCTTATTAAAAAAGTTGTGTCGACCGTGGGACTTAGAAAAATTTCGGGAAGTCCGATTCGCCTGCTGGAATTACCGCACGGGCTGGACACCTCGCTCCGACGAATCGGTTTTTTCCATTTTTTCCGAAAAATAAATTTTTGTAATTTTTTTTTAATGTTAAAAACGTTAATAAACTTCATGTTTACGCATGGATTAAACATTGAAATAATTTTAAAACGCTTATTAAAAAAGTTGTGTCGACCGTGGGACTTAGAAAAATTTCGGGAAGTCCGATTCGCCTGCTGGAATTACCGCACGGGCTGGACACCTCGCTCCGACGAATCGGTTTTTTCCATTTTTTCCGAAAAATAAATTTTTGTAATTTTTTTTAATGTTAAAAACGTTAATAAACGTCATGTTTACGCATGGATTAAACATTGAAATAATTTTAAAACGCTTATTAAAAAAGTTGGTGTCGACCGTGGGACTTAGAAAAATTTCGGGAAGTCCGATTCGCCTGCTGGAATTACCGCACGGGCTGGACACCTCGCTCCGACGAATCGGTTTTTTCCATTTTTTCCGAAAAATAAATTTTTGTAATTTTTTTTAATGTTAAAAACGTTAATAAACGTCATGTTTACGCATGGATTAAACATTGAAATAATTTTAAAACGCTTATTAAAAAAGTTGGTGTCGACCGTGGGACTTAGAAAAATTTCGGGAAGTCCGATTCGCCTGCTGGAATTACCGCACGGGCTGGACACCTCGCTCCGACGAATCGGTTTTTTCCATTTTTTCCGAAAAATAAATTTTTGTAATTTTTTTTAATGTTAAAAACGTTAATAAACGTCATGTTTACGCATGGATTAAACATTGAAATAATTTTAAAACGCTTATTAAAAAAGTTGGTGTCGACCGTGGGACTTAGAAAAATTTCGGGAAGTCCGATTCGCCTGCTGGAATTACCGCACGGGCTGGACACCTCGCTCCGACGAATCGGTTTTTTCCATTTTTTCCGAAAAATAAATTTTTGTAATTTTTTTTAATGTTAAAAACGTTAATAAACTTCATGTTTACGCATGGATTAAACATTGAAATAATTTTAAAACGCTTATTAAAAAAGTTGGTGTCGACCGTGGGACTTAGAAAAATTTCGGGAAGTCCGATTCGCCTGCTGGAATTACCGCACGGGCTGGACACCTCGCTCCGACGAATCGGTTTTTTCCATTTTTTCCGAAAAATAAATTTTTGTAATTTTTTTAATGTTAAAAACGTTAATAAACGTCATGTTTACGCATGGATTAAACATTGAAATAATTTTAAAACGCTTATTAAAAAAGTTGGTGTCGACCGTGGGACTTAGAAAAATTTCGGGAAGTCCGATTCGCCTGCTGGAATTACCGCACGGGCTGGACACCTCGCTCCGACGAATCGGTTTTTTCCATTTTTTCCGAAAAATAAATTTTTGTAATTTTTTTTAATGTTAAAAACGTTAATAAACGTCATGTTTACGCATGGATTAAACATTGAAATAATTTTAAAACGCTTATTAAAAAAGTTGGTGTCGACCGTGGGACTTAGAAAAATTTCGGGAAGTCCGATTCGCCTGCTGGAATTACCGCACGGGCTGGACACCTCGCTCCGACGAATCGGTTTTTTCCATTTTTTCCGAAAAATAAATTTTTGTAATTTTTTTTAATGTTAAAAACGTTAATAAACGTCATGTTTACGCATGGATTAAACATTGAAATAATTTTAAAACGCTTATTAAAAAAGTTGGTGTCGACCGTGGGACTTAGAAAAATTTCGGGAAGTCCGATTCGCCTGCTGGAATTACCGCACGGGCTGGACACCTCGCTCCGACGAATCGGTTTTTTCCATTTTTTCCGAAAAATAAATTTTTGTAATTTTTTTTAATGTTAAAAACGTTAATAAACTTCATGTTTACGCATGGATTAAACATTGAAATAATTTTAAAACGCTTATTAAAAAAGTTGGTGTCGACCGTGGGACTTAGAAAAATTTCGGGAAGTCCGATTCGCCTGCTGGAATTACCGCACGGGCTGGACACCTCGCTCCGACGAATCGGTTTTTTCCATTTTTTCCGAAAAATAAATTTTTGTAATTTTTTTTAATGTTAAAAACGTTAATAAACGTCATGTTTACGCATGGATTAAACATTGAAATAATTTTAAAACGCTTATTAAAAAAGTTGGTGTCGACCGTGGGACTTAGAAAAATTTCGGGAAGTCCGATTCGCCTGCTGGAATTACCGCACGGGCTGGACACCTCGCTCCGACGAATCGGTTTTTTCCATTTTTTCCGAAAAATAAATTTTTGTAATTTTTTTAATGTTAAAAACGTTAATAAACGTCATGTTTACGCATGGATTAAACATTGAAATAATTTTAAAACGCTTATTAAAAAAGTTGGTGTCGACCGTTGGGACTTAGAAAAATTTCGGGAAGTCCGATTCGCCTGCTGGAATTACCGCACGGGCTGGACACCTCGCTCCGACGAATCGGTTTTTTCCATTTTTTCCGAAAAATAAATTTTTGTAATTTTTTTTAATGTTAAAAACGTTAATAAACTTCATGTTTACGCATGGATTAAACATTGAAATAATTTTAAAACGCTTATTAAAAAAGTTGGTGTCGACCGTGGGACTTAGAAAAATTTCGGGAAGTCCGATTCGCCTGCTGGAATTACCGCACGGGCTGGACACCTCGCTCCGACGAATCGGTTTTTTCCATTTTTTCCGAAAAATAAATTTTTGTAATTTTTTTTAATGTTAAAAACGTTAATAAACGTCATGTTTACGCATGGATTAAACATTGAAATAATTTTAAAACGCTTATTAAAAAAGTTGGTGTCGACCGTGGGACTTAGAAAAATTTCGGGAAGTCCGATTCGCCTGCTGGAATTACCGCACGGGCAGGACACCTCGCTCCGACGAATCGGTTTTTTCCATTTTTTCCGAAAAATAAATTTTTGTAATTTTTTTTAATGTTAAAAACGTTAATAAACGTCATGTTTACGCATGGATTAAACATTGAAATAATTTTAAAACGCTTATTAAAAAAGTTGGTGTCGACCGTGGGACTTAGAAAAATTTCGGGAAGTCCGATTCGCCTGCTGGAATTACCGCACGGGCTGGACACCTCGCTCCGACGAATCGGTTTTTTCCATTTTTTCCGAAAAATAAATTTTTGTAATTTTTTTTAATGTTAAAAACGTTAATAAACGTCATGTTTACGCATGGATTAAACATTGAAATAATTTTAAAACGCTTATTAAAAAAGTTGGTGTCGACCGTGGGACTTAGAAAAATTTCGGGAAGTCCGATTCGCCTGCTGGAATTACCGCACGGGCTGGACACCTCGCTCCGACGAATCGGTTTTTTCCATTTTTTCCGAAAAATAAATTTTTGTCAATTTTTTTTAATGTTAAAAACGTTAATAAACTTCATGTTTACGCATGGATTAAACATTGAAATAATTTTAAAACGCTTATTAAAAAAGTTGGTGTCGACCGTGGGACTTAGAAAAATTTCGGGAAGTCCGATTCGCCTGCTGGAATTACCGCACGGGCTGGACACCTCGCTCCGACGAATCGGTTTTTTCCATTTTTTCCGAAAAATAAATTTTTGTAATTTTTTTAATGTTAAAAACGTTAATAAACGTCATGTTTACGCATGGATTAAACATTGAAATAATTTTAAAACGCTTATTAAAAAAGTTGGTGTCGACCGTGGGACTTAGAAAAATTTCGGGAAGTCCGATTCGCCTGCTGGAATTACCGCACGGGCAGGACACCTCGCTCCGACGAATCGGTTTTTCCATTTTTTCCGAAAAATAAATTTTTGTAATTTTTTTAATGTTAAAAACGTTAATAAACGTCATGTTTACGCATGGATTAAACATTGAAATAATTTTAAAACGCTTATTAAAAAAGTTGGTGTCGACCGTGGGACTTAGAAAAATTTCGGGAAGTCCGATTCGCCTGCTGGAATTACCGCACGGGCTGGACACCTCGCTCCGACGAATCGGTTTTTTCCATTTTTTCCGAAAAATAAATTTTTGTAATTTTTTTTAATGTTAAAAACGTTAATAAACTTCATGTTTACGCATGGATTAAACATTGAAATAATTTTAAAACGCTTATTAAAAAAGTTGGTGTCGACCGTGGGACTTAGAAAAATTTCGGGAAGTCCGATTCGCCTGCTGGAATTACCGCACGGGCAGGACACCTCGCTCCGACGAATCGGTTTTTTCCATTTTTCCGAAAAATAAATTTTTGTAATTTTTTTTAATGTTAAAAACGTTAATAAACGTCATGTTTACGCATGGATTAAACATTGAAATAATTTTAAAACGCTTATTAAAAAAGTTGGTGTCGACCGTGGGACTTAGAAAAATTTCGGGAAGTCCGATTCGCCTGCTGGAATTACCGCACGGGCAGGACACCTCGCTCCGACGAATCGGTTTTTTCCATTTTTTCCGAAAAATAAATTTTTGTAATTTTTTTTAATGTTAAAAACGTTAATAAACTTCATGTTTACGCATGGATTAAACATTGAAATAATTTTAAAACGCTTATTAAAAAAGTTGGTGTCGACCGTGGGACTTAGAAAAATTTCGGGAAGTCCGATTCGCCTGCTGGAATTACCGCACGGGCTGGACACCTCGCTCCGACGAATCGGTTTTTTCCATTTTTTCCGAAAAATAAATTTTTGTAATTTTTTTTAATGTTAAAAACGTTAATAAACGTCATGTTTACGCATGGATTAAACATTGAAATAATTTTAAAACGCTTATTAAAAAGTTGGTGTCGACCGTGGGACTTAGAAAAATTTCGGGAAGTCCGATTCGCCTGCTGGAATTACCGCACGGGCTGGACACCTCGCTCCGACGAATCGGTTTTTTCCATTTTTTCCGAAAAATAAATTTTTGTAATTTTTTTTAATGTTAAAAACGTTAATAAACTTCATGTTTACGCATGGATTAAACATTGAAATAATTTTAAAACGCTTATTAAAAAAGTTGGTGTCGACCGTGGGACTTAGAAAAATTTCGGGAAGTCCGATTCGCCTGCTGGAATTACCGCACGGGCAGGACACCTCGCTCCGACGAATCGGTTTTTTCCATTTTTTCCGAAAAATAAATTTTTGTAATTTTTTTTAATGTTAAAAACGTTAATAAACGTCATGTTTACGCATGGATTAAACATTGAAATAATTTTAAAACGCTTATTAAAAAAGTTGGTGTCGACCGTGGGACTTAGAAAAATTTCGGGAAGTCCGATTCGCCTGCTGGAATTACCGCACGGGCTGGACACCTCGCTCCGACGAATCGGTTTTTTCCATTTTTTCCGAAAAATAAATTTTTGTAATTTTTTTTAATGTTAAAAACGTTAATAAACGTCATGTTTACGCATGGATTAAACATTGAAATAATTTTAAAACGCTTATTAAAAAAGTTGGTGTCGACCGTGGGACTTAGAAAAATTTCGGGAAGTCCGATTCGCCTGCTGGAATTACCGCACGGGCTGGACACCTCGCTCCGACGAATCGGTTTTTTCCATTTTTTCCGAAAAATAAATTTTTGTAATTTTTTTTAATGTTAAAAACGTTAATAAACTTCATGTTTACGCATGGATTAAACATTGAAATAATTTTAAAACGCTTATTAAAAAAGTTGGTGTCGACCGTGGGACTTAGAAAAATTTCGGGAAGTCCGATTCGCCTGCTGGAATTACCGCACGGGCTGGACACCTCGCTCCGACGAATCGGTTTTTTTCCATTTTTTTCCGAAAAATAAATTTTTGTAATTTTTTTTAATGTTAAAAACGTTAATAAACGTCATGTTTACGCATGGATTAAACATTGAAATAATTTTAAAACGCTTATTAAAAAAGTTGGTGTCGACCGTGGGACTTAGAAAAATTTCGGGAAGTCCGATTCGCCTGCTGGAATTACCGCACGGGCAGGACACCTCGCTCCGACGAATCGGTTTTTTCCATTTTTTCCGAAAAATAAATTTTTGTAATTTTTTTTAATGTTAAAAACGTTAATAAACGTCATGTTTACGCATGGATTAAACATTGAAATAATTTTAAAACGCTTATTAAAAAAGTTGGTGTCGACCGTGGGACTTAGAAAAATTTCGGGAAGTCCGATTCGCCTGCTGGAATTACCGCACGGGCTGGACACCTCGCTCCGACGAATCGGTTTTTTCCATTTTTTCCGAAAAATAAATTTTTGTAATTTTTTTTAATGTTAAAAACGTTAATAAACGTCATGTTTACGCATGGATTAAACATTGAAATAATTTTAAAACGCTTATTAAAAAAGTTGGTGTCGACCGTGGGACTTAGAAAAATTTCGGGAAGTCCGATTCGCCTGCTGGAATTACCGCACGGGCTGGACACCTCGCTCCGACGAATCGGTTTTTTCCATTTTTTCCGAAAAATAAATTTTTGTAATTTTTTTTAATGTTAAAAACGTTAATAAACGTCATGTTTACGCATGGATTAAACATTGAAATAATTTTAAAACGCTTATTAAAAAAGTTGGTGTCGACCGTGGGACTTAGAAAAATTTCGGGAAGTCCGATTCGCCTGCTGGAATTACCGCACGGGCTGGACACCTCGCTCCGACGAATCGGTTTTTTCCATTTTTTCCGAAAAATAAATTTTTGTAATTTTTTTAATGTTAAAAACGTTAATAAACGTCATGTTTACGCATGGATTAAACATTGAAATAATTTAAAACGCTTATTAAAAAAGTTGGTGTCGACCGTGGGACTTAGAAAAATTTCGGGAAGTCCGATTCGCCTGCTGGAATTACCGCACGGGCTGGACACCTCGCTCCGACGAATCGGTTTTTTCCATTTTTTCCGAAAATAAATTTTTGTAATTTTTTTAATGTTAAAAACGTTAATAAACGTCATGTTTACGCATGGATTAAACATTGAAATAATTTTAAAACGCTTATTAAAAAAGTTGGTGTCGACCGTGGGACTTAGAAAAATTTCGGGAAGTCCGATTCGCCTGCTGGAATTACCGCACGGGCTGGACACCTCGCTCCGACGAATCGGTTTTTTCCATTTTTTCCGAAAAATAAATTTTTGTAATTTTTTTTAATGTTAAAAACGTTAATAAACTTCATGTTTACGCATGGATTAAACATTGAAATAATTTTAAAACGCTTATTAAAAAAGTTGGGTGTCGACCGTGGGACTTAGAAAAATTTCGGGAAGTCCGATTCGCCTGCTGGAATTACCGCACGGGCTGGACACCTCGCTCCGACGAATCGGTTTTTTCCATTTTTTCCGAAAAATAAATTTTTGTAATTTTTTTAATGTTAAAAACGTTAATAAACGTCATGTTTACGCATGGATTAAACATTGAAATAATTTTAAAACGCTTATTAAAAAAGTTGGTGTCGACCGTGGGACTTAGAAAAATTTCGGGAAGTCCGATTCGCCTGCTGGAATTACCGCACGGGCTGGACACCTCGCTCCGACGAATCGGTTTTTTCCATTTTTTCCGAAAAATAAATTTTTGTAATTTTTTTTTAATGTTAAAAACGTTAATAAACGTCATGTTTACGCATGGATTAAACATTGAAATAATTTTAAAACGCTTATTAAAAAAGTTGGTGTCCGACCGTGGGACTTAGAAAAATTTCGGGAAGTCCGATTCGCCTGCTGGAATTACCGCACGGGCTGGACACCTCGCTCCGACGAATCGGTTTTTTCCATTTTTTCCGAAAAATAAATTTTTGTAATTTTTTTTAATGTTAAAAACGTTAATAAACGTCATGTTTACGCATGGATTAAACATTGAAATAATTTTAAAACGCTTATTAAAAAAGTTGGTGTCGACCGTGGGACTTAGAAAAATTTCGGGAAGTCCGATTCGCCTGCTGGAATTACCGCACGGGCTGGACACCTCGCTCCGACGAATCGGTTTTTTCCATTTTTTCCGAAAAATAAATTTTTGTAATTTTTTTTAATGTTAAAAACGTTAATAAACGTCATGTTTACGCATGGATTAAACATTGAAATAATTTTAAAACGCTTATTAAAAAAGTTGGTGTCGACCGTGGGACTTAGAAAAATTTCGGGAAGTCCGATTCGCCTGCTGGAATTACCGCACGGGCTGGACACCTCGCTCCGACGAATCGGTTTTTTCCATTTTTTCCGAAAATAAATTTTTTGTAATTTTTTTTAATGTTAAAAACGTTAATAAACGTCATGTTTACGCATGGATTAAACATTGAAATAATTTTAAAACGCTTATTAAAAAAGTTGGTGTCGACCGTGGGACTTAGAAAAATTTCGGGAAGTCCGATTCGCCTGCTGGAATTACCGCACGGGCTGGACACCTCGCTCCGACGAATCGGTTTTTTCCATTTTTTCCGAAAAATAAATTTTTGTAATTTTTTTTAATGTTAAAAACGTTAATAAACGTCATGTTTACGCA
Organism: Nomia melanderi; assembly: GCF_051020985.1. Taxonomy (NCBI): domain Eukaryota; kingdom Metazoa; phylum Arthropoda; class Insecta; order Hymenoptera; family Halictidae; genus Nomia; species Nomia melanderi. Next base: position 7,908 of record NW_027475982.1, on the reverse strand, counting down.
TGGATTAAACATTGAAATAATTTTAAAACGCTTATTAAAAAAGTTGGTGTCGACCGTGGGACTTAGAAAAATTTCGGGAAGTCCGATTCGCCTGCTGGAATTACCGCACGGGCTGGACACCTCGCTCCGACGAATCGGTTTTTTCCATTTTTTCCGAAAAATAAATTTTTGTAATTTTTTTTAATGTTAAAAACGTTAATAAACGTCATGTTTACGCATGGATTAAACATTGAAATAATTTTAAAACGCTTATTAAAAAAGTTGGTGTCGACCGTGGGACTTAGAAAAATTTCGGGAAGTCCGATTCGCCTGCTGGAATTACCGCACGGGCTGGACACCTCGCTCCGACGAATCGGTTTTTTCCATTTTTTCCGAAAAATAAATTTTTGTAATTTTTTTTAATGTTAAAAACGTTAATAAACGTCATGTTTACGCATGGATTAAACATTGAAATAATTTTAAAACGCTTATTAAAAAAGTTGGTGTCGACCGTGGGACTTAGAAAAATTTCGGGGAAGTCCGATTCGCCTGCTGGAATTACCGCACGGGCTGGACACCTCGCTCCGACGAATCGGTTTTTTCCATTTTTTCCGAAAAATAAATTTTTGTAATTTTTTTTATGTTAAAAACGTTAATAAACGTCATGTTTACGCATGGATTAAACATTGAAATAATTTTAAAACGCTTATTAAAAAAGTTGGTGTCGACCGTGGGACTTAGAAAAATTTCGGGAAGTCCGATTCGCCTGCTGGAATTACCGCACGGGCTGGACACCTCGCTCCGACGAATCGGTTTTTTCCATTTTTTCCGAAAAATAAATTTTTGTAATTTTTTTTAATGTTAAAAACGTTAATAAACGTCATGTTTACGCATGGATTAAACATTGAAATAATTTTAAAACGCTTATTAAAAAAGTTGGTGTCGACCGTGGGACTTAGAAAAATTTCGGGAAGTCCGATTCGCCTGCTGGAATTACCGCACGGGCTGGACACCTCGCTCCGACGAATCGGTTTTTTCCATTTTTTCCGAAAAATAAATTTTTGTAATTTTTTTTAATGTTAAAAACGTTAATAAACTTCATGTTTACGCATGGATTAAACATTGAAATAATTTTAAAACGCTTATTAAAAAAGTTGGTGTCGACCGTGGGACTTAGAAAAATTTCGGGAAGTCCGATTCGCCTGCTGGAATTACCGCACGGGCTGGACACCTCGCTCCGACGAATCGGTTTTTTCCATTTTTTCCGAAAAATAAATTTTTGTAATTTTTTTTAATGTTAAAACGTTAATAAACGTCATGTTTACGCATGGATTAAACATTGAAATAATTTTAAAACGCTTATTAAAAAAGTTGGTGTCGACCGTGGGACTTAGAAAAATTTCGGGAAGTCCGATTCGCCTGCTGGAATTACCGCACGGGCAGGACACCTCGCTCCGACGAATCGGTTTTTTCCATTTTTTCCGAAAAATAAATTTTTGTAATTTTTTTTAATGTTAAAAACGTTAATAAACGTCATGTTTACGCATGGATTAAACATTGAAATAATTTTAAAACGCTTATTAAAAAAGTTGGTGTCGACCGTGGGACTTAGAAAAATTTCGGGAAGTCCGATTCGCCTGCTGGAATTACCGCACGGGCTGGACACCTCGCTCCGACGAATCGGTTTTTTCCATTTTTTCCGAAAAATAAATTTTTGTAATTTTTTTTAATGTTAAAAACGTTAATAAACTTCATGTTTACGCATGGATTAAACATTGAAATAATTTTAAAACGCTTATTAAAAAAGTTGGTGTCGACCGTGGGACTTAGAAAAATTTCGGGAAGTCCGATTCGCCTGCTGGAATTACCGCACGGGCTGGACACCTCGCTCCGACGAATCGGTTTTTTCCATTTTTTCCGAAAAATAAATTTTTGTAATTTTTTTTAATGTTAAAAACGTTAATAAACGTCATGTTTACGCATGGATTAAACATTGAAATAATTTTAAAACGCTTATTAAAAAAGTTGGTGTCGACCGTGGGACTTAGAAAAATTTCGGGAAGTCCGATTCGCCTGCTGGAATTACCGCACGGGCAGGACACCTCGCTCCGACGAATCGGTTTTTTCCATTTTTTCCGAAAAATAAATTTTTGTAATTTTTTTTAATGTTAAAAACGTTAATAAACGTCATGTTTACGCATGGATTAAACATTGAAATAATTTTAAAACGCTTATTAAAAAAGTTGGTGTCGACCGTGGGACTTAGAAAAATTTCGGGAAGTCCGATTCGCCTGCTGGAATTACCGCACGGGCTGGACACCTCGCTCCGACGAATCGGTTTTTTCCATTTTTTCCGAAAAATAAATTTTTGTAATTTTTTTTAATGTTAAAAACGTTAATAAACGTCATGTTTACGCATGGATTAAACATTGAAATAATTTTAAAACGCTTATTAAAAAAGTTGGTGTCGACCGTGGGACTTAGAAAAATTTCGGGAAGTCCGATTCGCCTGCTGGAATTACCGCACGGGCTGGACACCTCGCTCCGACGAATCGGTTTTTTCCATTTTTTCCGAAAAATAAATTTTTGTAATTTTTTTTAATGTTAAAAACGTTAATAAACTTCATGTTTACGCATGGATTAAACATTGAAATAATTTTAAAACGCTTATTAAAAAAGTTGGTGTCGACCGTGGGACTTAGAAAAATTTCGGGAAGTCCGATTCGCCTGCTGGAATTACCGCACGGGCTGGACACCTCGCTCCGACGAATCGGTTTTTTCCATTTTTTCCGAAAAATAAATTTTTGTAATTTTTTTTAATGTTAAAAACGTTAATAAACGTCATGTTTACGCATGGATTAAACATTGAAATAATTTTAAAACGCTTATTAAAAAAGTTGGTGTCGACCGTGGGACTTAGAAAAATTTCGGGAAGTCCGATTCGCCTGCTGGAATTACCGCACGGGCAGGACACCTCGCTCCGACGAATCGGTTTTTTCCATTTTTTCCGAAAAATAAATTTTTGTAATTTTTTTTAATGTTAAAAACGTTAATAAACGTCATGTTTACGCATGGATTAAACATTGAAATAATTTTAAAACGCTTATTAAAAAAGTTGGTGTCGACCGTGGGACTTAGAAAAATTTCGGGAAGTCCGATTCGCCTGCTGGAATTACCGCACGGGCTGGACACCTCGCTCCGACGAATCGGTTTTTTCCATTTTTTCCGAAAAATAAATTTTTGTAATTTTTTTTAATGTTAAAAACGTTAATAAACGTCATGTTTACGCATGGATTAAACATTGAAATAATTTTAAAACGCTTATTAAAAAAGTTGGTGTCGACCGTGGGACTTAGAAAAATTTCGGGAAGTCCGATTCGCCTGCTGGAATTACCGCACGGGCTGGACACCTCGCTCCGACGAATCGGTTTTTTCCATTTTTTCCGAAAAATAAATTTTTGTAATTTTTTTTAATGTTAAAAACGTTAATAAACTTCATGTTTACGCATGGATTAAACATTGAAATAATTTTAAAACGCTTATTAAAAAAGTTGGTGTCGACCGTGGGACTTAGAAAAATTTCGGGAAGTCCGATTCGCCTGCTGGAATTACCGCACGGGCTGGACACCTCGCTCCGACGAATCGGTTTTTTCCATTTTTTCCGAAAAATAAATTTTTGTAATTTTTTTTAATGTTAAAAACGTTAATAAACGTCATGTTTACGCATGGATTAAACATTGAAATAATTTTAAAACGCTTATTAAAAAAGTTGGTGTCGACCGTGGGACTTAGAAAAATTTCGGGAAGTCCGATTCGCCTGCTGGAATTACCGCACGGGCTGGACACCTCGCTCCGACGAATCGGTTTTTTCCATTTTTTCCGAAAAATAAATTTTTGTAATTTTTTTTAATGTTAAAAACGTTAATAAACGTCATGTTTACGCATGGATTAAACATTGAAATAATTTTAAAACGCTTATTAAAAAAGTTGGTGTCGACCGTGGGACTTAGAAAAATTTCGGGAAGTCCGATTCGCCTGCTGGAATTACCGCACGGGCTGGACACCTCGCTCCGACGAATCGGTTTTTTCCATTTTTTCCGAAAAATAAATTTTTGTAATTTTTTTTAATGTTAAAAACGTTAATAAACTTCATGTTTACGCATGGATTAAACATTGAAATAATTTTAAAACGCTTATTAAAAAAGTTGGTGTCGACCGTGGGACTTAGAAAAATTTCGGGAAGTCCGATTCGCCTGCTGGAATTACCGCACGGGCTGGACACCTCGCTCCGACGAATCGGTTTTTTCCATTTTTTCCGAAAAATAAATTTTTGTAATTTTTTTTAATGTTAAAAACGTTAATAAACGTCATGTTTACGCATGGATTAAACATTGAAATAATTTTAAAACGCTTATTAAAAAAGTTGGTGTCGACCGTGGGACTTAGAAAAATTTCGGGAAGTCCGATTCGCCTGCTGGAATTACCGCACGGGCAGGACACCTCGCTCCGACGAATCGGTTTTTTCCATTTTTTCCGAAAAATAAATTTTTGTAATTTTTTTTAATGTTAAAAACGTTAATAAACGTCATGTTTACGCATGGATTAAACATTGAAATAATTTTAAAACGCTTATTAAAAAAGTTGGTGTCGACCGTGGGACTTAGAAAAATTTCGGGAAGTCCGATTCGCCTGCTGGAATTACCGCACGGGCTGGACACCTCGCTCCGACGAATCGGTTTTTTCCATTTTTTCCGAAAAATAAATTTTTGTAATTTTTTTTAATGTTAAAAACGTTAATAAACGTCATGTTTACGCATGGATTAAACATTGAAATAATTTTAAAACGCTTATTAAAAAAGTTGGTGTCGACCGTGGGACTTAGAAAAATTTCGGGAAGTCCGATTCGCCTGCTGGAATTACCGCACGGGCTGGACACCTCGCTCCGACGAATCGGTTTTTTCCATTTTTTCCGAAAAATAAATTTTTGTAATTTTTTTTAATGTTAAAAACGTTAATAAACTTCATGTTTACGCATGGATTAAACATTGAAATAATTTTAAAACGCTTATTAAAAAAGTTGGTGTCGACCGTGGGACTTAGAAAAATTTCGGGAAGTCCGATTCGCCTGCTGGAATTACCGCACGGGCTGGACACCTCGCTCCGACGAATCGGTTTTTTCCATTTTTTCCGAAAAATAAATTTTTGTAATTTTTTTTAATGTTAAAAACGTTAATAAACGTCATGTTTACGCATGGATTAAACATTGAAATAATTTTAAAACGCTTATTAAAAAAGTTGGTGTCGACCGTGGGACTTAGAAAAATTTCGGGAAGTCCGATTCGCCTGCTGGAATTACCGCACGGGCTGGACACCTCGCTCCGACGAATCGGTTTTTTCCATTTTTTCCGAAAAATAAATTTTTGTAATTTTTTTTAATGTTAAAAACGTTAATAAACGTCATGTTTACGCATGGATTAAACATTGAAATAATTTTAAAACGCTTATTAAAAAAGTTGGTGTCGACCGTGGGACTTAGAAAAATTTCGGGAAGTCCGATTCGCCTGCTGGAATTACCGCACGGGCTGGACACCTCGCTCCGACGAATCGGTTTTTTCCATTTTTTCCGAAAAATAAATTTTTGTAATTTTTTTTAATGTTAAAAACGTTAATAAACTTCATGTTTACGCATGGATTAAACATTGAAATAATTTTAAAACGCTTATTAAAAAAGTTGGTGTCGACCGTGGGACTTAGAAAAATTTCGGGAAGTCCGATTCGCCTGCTGGAATTACCGCACGGGCTGGACACCTCGCTCCGACGAATCGGTTTTTTCCATTTTTTCCGAAAAATAAATTTTTGTAATTTTTTTTAATGTTAAAAACGTTAATAAACGTCATGTTTACGCATGGATTAAACATTGAAATAATTTTAAAACGCTTATTAAAAAAGTTGGTGTCGACCGTGGGACTTAGAAAAATTTCGGGAAGTCCGATTCGCCTGCTGGAATTACCGCACGGGCTGGACACCTCGCTCTGACGAATCGGTTTTTTCCATTTTTTCCGAAAAATAAATTTTTGTAATTTTTTTTAATGTTAAAAACGTTAATAAACTTCATGTTTACGCATGGATTAAACATTGAAATAATTTTAAAACGCTTATTAAAAAAGTTGGTGTCGACCGTGGGACTTAGAAAAATTTCGGGAAGTCCGATTCGCCTGCTGGAATTACCGCACGGGCTGGACACCTCGCTCCGACGAATCGGTTTTTTCCATTTTTTTTGAAAAATAAATTTTTGTAATTTTTTTTAATGTTAAAAACGTTAATAAACGTCATGTTTACGCATGGATTAAACATTGAAATAATTTTAAAACGCTTATTAAAAAAGTTTACTCTTGACCGTGGGGACTTAGAAAAATTCCGGCTTGCACGGATTCGACCACTCTGTTTTTCGGAGTTTCTGAGAAAAATAAATTTTTGTAATTTTTTTCATTATGATTTCTGAGTTCTCCCAGTAGTTTAATGTAAGGATTAAGCATTTAAAAATTTTTAAATCGAATATTAAAAAAGTTTACTCTTGCAATTTTTGGAAAAAAAAAATTCTAAAAAATTTTTCTTTCGGTGGAAACTAACGTTTAATATGTACAATAACGATTTATCGAATAAAAATCGTATGTTAATATATGTTCGAATCGACCATAGTTTCAGCGGCTAAGTACCAGCAGCCCGGCCGGTTGGTCTGTACGCGCGGCAGTTTACCACCATAAGCGCCCGTGCTGAGCGGCCGGCGCCGCGGTCGTCGCGGCCGCCCGTTTGGTTACTATAAGAGAGCACGTCGGTTCGAGCGGACCGGTCGGCGCAGCGGCGGGCGAGCGGCTATTCTACGATCTCGGTCGAGAAGCAGTCGTTCAGCTCCTCGAGGTCCATTCCTCGACTGTTCTGTACCGCGTTCCGTTGCGAATTTTTCTCTACACAGCATGACCACGGGTCGGTGTCTCAGACCGAATGGCCCTTATGTGGTAAGCCCAGAATGTTGGGTTGGATACAACGTATATTCGTTATACTTGTACGACTCTCACATCAACTCTCAGAAACCCAAAAGGGGTTTTCTATCCGAGCGAAAATATATTTTTCGTATACAAAAATTTAATGGCAAAGACCAAACGAAATACTACACACAAAAAGGGGCGACGAACAAAAATTGTTCGAATGAAATATAATATATACATATAAAATTGAGGTGTCCTAAGAGAGAAATACATAAACTAAGAGGTATATATTATAAGAAATATATATTATTTCTGGGCAAAGAAGAGAGAACGAAAAGAAGAGTATGATCTTTAACGCGAGGGCCTCGACATGGGTACGCCTAGCATGGTTCGCGCTTTCTCGATATGTCCAGCATGTTAACGTACGCGGTCTTCGGACTTCGTGCGTTATGTCCGTGCTTACACGATGGAGAGCGCTCGAGCATACGTGCTTACAAACCTGAAAGTCGATGTGACATCCGAGATTCTTTTTCTTCTAAAAAGATCTCGGAGAGATACACGGGAGAGTTTGAAATTTTTGGAGGTCCTCCTGATGTATATGCGCGGATATACCCATGTGGTAATTCGTGCGGAGTTGGTAATCTAATAGTGGAGCGAAATTTACCAACTCGAAAGAGAAGAGAGAAGAGAGTAGAGAGAAGAGAGAGGAGAAAGAGAACTGTCTTAAAGACGAGAAAAAGTATCGTCGATCCGACTCTTAAGGGGAGAGAGTCGGCGACTAAGATATATATATACATACATATTTTTGCTTCGTATGATGAAAATTTACTCGAAGCTCCCTGGTTGATCCTGCCAGTAGTCATATGCTTGTCTCAAAGATTAAGCCATGCATGTCTCAGTACATGCCGTATTAAGGTGAAACCGCGAATGGCTCATTAAATCA
>NW_027475981.1:0-23967 GCF_051020985.1 Nomia melanderi | reverse complement strand
AACCTATATAGAACTATATAAATCTACATAAAACCAAGGAAAACTACATAAAATTATATAAAACTGTATAAAACTATATAAAACTATATAAAACTATATAAAACTATATAGATCTATATTAACCTATGTAAAACGATATAAAACTATATAAAACTATATAAAACTATATAGATCTATATTAACCTATGTAAAACGATATAAAACTATATAAAACTATATAAAACTATATAAAACTATGCAAAACTATATAAAGCTAGTAACACTATATAAAACTATATAAAACTATTTAAAACTATATAGAACTACATAAATCTATATAAAACTATGTGAAACTATATAAAACTATGTAAAGCTAATAAAACTATATGAAAATATACAAAACTATACAAAACCATATAAAACTGTATAAAAGTATGTAAACCTAATAAAACTATATGAAAATATACAAAACTATACAAAACTATATAAAATTGTATAAAACTATGTAAACCTAATAAAACTATATAAAACTATACAAAACTAAGAAAAACTGTATAAAACTACATAAATCTACATAAAAACAAGGAAAACTGTATATAACTATACAAAACTATATAAAACTATACGAAACTAATAAAACCATATAAAAGTATATAAAACTATATAACTATATAAAAGTATATGAAACTATATAAAACTATATAAAACTATATAAAAGTATATGAAACTATATATAACAATATAATATTATATAAACCTAGTAAAACTATATAAAACTGTGTAAAACATCACAAATCAATATAAAACTATATGAAACTATATAAAACTATATAAAACTATGTAGAACGATATAAAATTATATAAAACTAAGTAAGGCTATGTAAAACTATATAAAACTATATAAAACTATGTAAAACTATATGAAACTATATAAAACAATATAAAATTATATAAACCTAGTAGAACTATATAAATCTGTGTAAAAGAACACAAATCAATATAAAACTACATAAAACTATATATAACTATATAAAACTATATAAAACTATATAAAACTATGTAAAGGTAATAAAACTATATGTAACTATACAAAACTATACAAAACTACATAAAACTGTATAAAACTATATAAAACTATATAAAACTATATAAAACTATATAAAACTATGTAAAACTATACAAAACTAAGAAAAACTATATAAAACTATATAAAACTATATAAAACTATAAATAACTACATAAATCTACATAAAACCACGGAAAACTATATAAAATTATATAAAACTGTATAAAACTATATAAAACTATATAAAACTATAAAAAACTATATAAAACTATATAAAACTATATAAATCTATATAAACCTATGTAAAACGATATAAAACTATATAAAACTATATAAAACTATATAAATCTACATAAAACCAAGGAAAACTATATAAAATTATATAAAACTGTATAAAACTATACAAAACTATATAAAGCTATGTAAAACTATACAAAACTAAGAAAAACTATATAAAACTATATAAATCTACATAAAAATAAGGAAAACTATATATAACTATACAAAACTATATAAAACTATATGAAACTACATAAAAGTATATAAAAATATATAGGACTAAGTAAAACTATATAAAACTATATGAAACTATATAAAACTATGTAAAGCTAATAAAACTACATGAAACTATACAAAACTATACAAAACTATATAAAACTATAATAAACTATACAAAACTATATAAATCCAAGGAAAACTATATAAAATTATATAAGACTATACAAAACTATATGAAACTAATAAGACTATATAAAACTATATAAAACTATATAAAACTATATAAAACTATATAAAACTATATAAAAATATATAAAACTATTTAAAACTATATAAAACTATATAAATATATATTAAAGTATGTAAAACTATATAAAACTATATAAAACTATATGAAACTAATAAAACCATATAAAACTATATAAAACTATATGAAACTATACAAAACTATGTTAAACTATGCAAAACTATATAAAACTATATAAAACTATGTAAAACTATACAAATCTATTAAAACTATGTTAAACTATATTAGACTACATAAAACAATATCAATCTATATAAAACTATTTAAACCATATAATACTAAATAAAACTATATAAAACTATATAAAACTATATAAAACTATGTAAAACTAATAAAACTGTGTAAAACAATATAAAACTATGTAAACCTATATAGAACTATATAAATCTACATAAAACCAAGGAAAACTATATAAAATTATATAAAACTGTATAAAACTATATAAAACTATATAAAACTATATAAAACTATATAGATCTATATTAACCTATGTAAAACGATATAAAACTATATAAAACTATATAAAACTATATAAAACTATGCAAAACTATATAAAGCTAGTAACACTATGTAAAACTATATAAAACTATTTAAAACTATATAGAACTACATAAATCTATATAAAACTATGTGAAACTATATAAAACTATGTAAAGCTAATAAAACTATATGAAAATATACAAAACTATACAAAACTATATAAAACTGTATAAAAGTATGTAAACCTAATAAAACTATATGAAAATATACAAAACTATACAAAACTATATAAAATTGTATAAAACTATGTAAACCTAATAAAACTATATAAAACTATACAAAACTAAGAAAAACTGTATAAAACTACATAAATCTACATAAAAACAAGGAAAACTGTATATAACTATACAAAACTATATAAAACTATACGAAACTAATAAAACCATATAAAAGTATATAAAACTATATAACTATATAAAAGTATATGAAACTATATAAAACTATATAAAACTATATAAAAGTATATGAAACTATATATAACAATATAAAATTATATAAACCTAGTAAAACTATATAAAACTGTGTAAAACATCACAAATCAATATAAAACTATATGAAACTATATAAAACTATATAAAACTATGTAGAACGATATAAAATTATATAAAACTAAGTAAGGCTATGTAAAACTATATAAATCTATATAAAACTGTATAAAACTATATAAATCTATATAAAACTATGTAATACTATATAAAACTACATAAAACTATACAAAACTATATAATACTATATCAAACTATATAAAACTATATAAAACTATATGAACCTATATAAAACTATGTAAAACAATATAACACTAACAAAACTATATAAAACCTTAGAAAACTATATAACACTATATAAAACTATATAAAACTATATAAAGATATATAAAACTATATAAAATTATATAAAACTATATAAAACTATGTAAAACTAATAATACTATATAAAACTATATAAAACCAAATAAAACTATGTAAAACTAATAAAACTTTATAAAACTATATAAAACTATATAAAACTATATAAAACTATATAAAACTATATAAAACTATGTAAAACTATACAAAACTAAGAAAAACTATATAAAACTATATAAAACTATATAAAACTATATAGAACTACATAAATCTACATAAAACCACGGAAAACTATATAAAATTATATAAAACTGTATGAAACTATATAAAACTATATAAAACTATAAAAAACTATATAAAACTATATAAAACTATATATATCTATATAAACCTATGTAAAACGATATAAAACTATATAGAACTATATAAAACTATATAAATCTACATAAAACCAAGGAAAACTATATAAAATTATATAAAACTGTATAAAACAATACAAAACTATATAAAGCTATGTAAAACTATACAAAACTAAGAAAAACTATATGAAACTATATAAATCTACATAAAAATAAGGAAAACTATATATAACTATACAAAACTATATAAAACTATATGAAACTACATAAAAGTATATAAAAATATATAGGACTAAGTAAAACTATATAAAACTATATAAATCTATATAAAACTGTATAAAACTATATAAATCTATATAAAACTATGTAATACTATATAAAACTACATAAAACTATACAAAACTATATAATACTATATCAAACTATATAAAACTATATAAAACTATATGAACCTATATAAAACTATGTAAAACAATATAACACTAACAAAACTATATAAAACCTTAGAAAACTATATAACACTATATAAATCTATATAAAACTATATAAAGCTATATAAAACTATTTAAAAATGTGTAAAACTATATAAAACTAACAAAACTGTATAAATCTAGATAAAACTATATAAAAATATATAAAACTAAATAAAACTAATAGAAATATATAAAACTAATTAAAACCGTATTCAATAACACAAAACTGTATAAAACTGTATTAAACTAATAGAAATATATAAAACTAATTGAAACTGTATAAAATAATACAAAACTGTTTTAAAATTAACAGAACTATATAAAACCATGTAAAAGTACACAAAAGTTCATAATAATATATATAACTACCTAACACAATGTAAGAGGTGAAATACAATAAAAAAGAATACAAAACAATGTAAAACCGCGTAAAACTACATAATGCTATAGAAACATGTATAATACTACATAAAACTGTATAAAATAATATAGAACTGTAATATACTATACAATACTGTATAAAACTGTATAAAATTATAGAAAACTCGCATAACACGGATCCAGATAGCCTCCCGGGCCTTAAGGCTAATATGAACGCGTACTAGCATAAACCAAATCCAGATCGCTTATCGGCCTTATGGCAAAGATCGAAGTTTACGTGCATAACACTCATCCGGATCGCTTCTCGGCGTTATGGCTAAGATCAAAGAGTACTTGAATAACCCAAATCCAGATCACTACTCGGCCTTGTGGCTAAGATCAAAATGTACGCGAATAAACCAAACACAGATCGCTTCTCGGCCTTATGCTTAATATCAAAGTGTACACGAATAAACCAAATCCAGATCGCTTCTCTTCCTTATGTCTAAGATCAGAGAGTACTCGCATGACACACATCCAGTTCGCTTTTCGGCCTTATGGCTAAGATCACAGTGCACTCGCATAACACACATCCGTGTCGCTTCCCGGCCTTATGGCTAACATCAAAGTGTACTCGCATAAAACATATCCAGATCCCTTCTCGGCCTTTTGGCAAAGATCAAATTGTACTTGAATAACACAAATGCAGATCGCTCTTCGGCCTTGTGGCTAAGATCAAAGTGATCTCGTATAACGCAAATCCAGATCGCTCCTCTCCTTATGACTAAGATCGAAGCGTACTCGAATAACACAAATCCAGATCGATTCTCGGCTTTATGGATAAGATCAAAGTGTACTCGCATAACACACAACCAGATCGATTCTCGGCCTCATGGCTAACATCAAAGTATACTCGCATAACACACATGCTGAACGTTTCTCGGCCTTATGGCTAAGATAGAAGTGTACACGAATAACCCAAATCCAGATCGCTGCTCTGCCGTATGGCTAAGAGCAAAGTGTACTCGCATAACACAAATCCATATCGTTATTCGGCCTTATGGCTAAGGTCATGGTGTACACGCATATCACAAATCAAGATCGCTGCTGTGCTGTATGGCTAAGATCAGATTGTGCTCGCATAACACACATCCAGAACGCTTCTCGGCCTTATGGCTAAGATCATGGTGTACTCGCATAACACACATCCAGAACGCTTCTCGGCCTTATTGCTAAGATAAAAGTGTACACGAATAACCCAAATCCAAGTCGCTGCCCGGCCGTACGGCTAAGATCAAAGTGTACACGAATAACCCAAATCCAGATCCCTGCTCGTCCGTACGGCTAAGATCTAAGCGTAATCGAATAACACACATCCTGATCGCTTCTCGGCCTTATAGCTAAGATCAAAGTGTACTCACATAATACACATAGCGAACTATTCTCGGATTTATGGCTAAGATAAAACTGTAGTCGCATAACACACCTCCAGATCGCTTCTCTGCCTTAAGGCAAAGATCATTGTGTACTCGCATAACACACATCCAGATCGCTACTAGGCCTTATGGATAAGATCAAAGAGTACTAGCATAACAGTCATCCAGAACGCTTCTCGGCCTTATGCCTAAGATAAATGTGTGATCGAATAACCCAAATAAAGATGGCTTCTCGGCCTTATGGCTAAGATCAAAGTGTACTCGCCTCACACATGTCCAGGTCGCTTCTCGGTCGTATGGCTACGATCAAAGTGTATTCTCTTCACACAACCAGATCGCTTCTCGGTCTTATGGCTAAGATCACATTGTACTCTCATAACACACATCCAGATCGCTTCTCGGATTTATGGCTAAGATCAAAGTGAACTCGCATAACCCAAATCCAGGTCGCTTTTCGTCCTTATGGCTAAGATCGAAGTATACTCGCTTAACACACATCCAGATCACTACTCGGCATTTGGCTGAGATCAAAGTCTACTCGCATAACCCAAATACAGTTCGCTTTTCAGGCGTATGGCTAACATCATATGGTACTCGCATAACCCAAACCCAGATCGCTTCTCGGATATATGGCCAAGATCAAAGTGTACTCGAACAACCCAAATCCAGATCGCTTCTTGGCCTTATGGCTAAGATCAGAGTGTACTCGAATAGCATACATCCGGATCGCTTCTCGGCCTTGTGGCTATGATCAAAGTGAACTTGCATATCAAACATCTAGATCGGTTCTCGGCCTTATCGCTAAGATCAAAGTGTACACGAATCACCCAAATCCAGATCAGTTCTCGGCCTTATGGCTAAGATAAATGAGTACTCGAATAACCCATATCCAGATCGCTGGTTGGCCTTATGGCTAATATCAAAGTGTACTCGAAAAACACACATTCAGATCACTTCTCGGCCTTATGGGTAAGATCAAGGTGTACTCGTATAACCCATATCTAGAGCGCTTCTCGGCCTTATGCCTGACATCAGAGGGTACTCGCATAACACACATCCAGATCGCTTCTCGGCCTTATGGCTAAGATCAAAGTGTACACGAGTAATTCAAATCCAGGTAGCTTCTCGGCCTTATGGGTAAGATCAATGTTTACTCGAGTAAACTATATCCAGATAGCTTCTCGGCCTTATGGCAAAGGTCAAAGTGTCTTCGTATAACCCAAATCCAGATCGCTTCTCGGCCTTATTTCTAAGACCAAAGAGTACTCTCATAAGACACATCCAGATCGATTCTCGACCTTATGGCTAAGATCAAATTGTACTCGCATAACCCAAATCCAGATCGCTTATCGGACTTATTACTAAGATGAAAGTGTACTCGCATAACACACATCCAAATCGCTTCTCGTTCTTATTGATAAGATCAGAGTGTACTCGTATAACACTCATCCAGATCGCTTCTCCGCCTTATGGCTAAGATCAGAGTGTACACTCATAACACACATACAGATCGCTTCTCGGCGGAGTGGCTAATATCAAAGTGTAGTCGAATAACCCAAATCGAGATCGCTGCTCGACCGTATGGCTAAGATCAAAGTGTACTCGAATAACCCAAATCCAGTTCGCTGCTCGGCCTTAAGGCTCAGATCAAAGTGTACTAGAATGACGAAAATCCTGATCGGTAATCGGCCTTATGGCTAAGATCAAAGTGTACTCGCAAAATACACTTCCAGATCGCTTCTCGGCCTAATGGCTAATATAAAAGTGTACTCGAATAACCCAAATAGAGATCGCTGCTCGACCGTATGGCTAAGATCAAAGTGTACTAGAATAACCAAAATCCTGTTCGGTAATCGGCCTTATTACTAAGATCAAAGTGTATTCGCATAACGCACTTCCAGATCGCCTATCGGCCTTGTGGCTAAGATCAGAGTGTACTCGAATAACCCAAATCCAGATCGCTGCTTGACCTTATGGCGAAGGTCAAAGTGTATTCGAATAACCGAAATCCAGGTTGCTTCTTGTCCACATGGCTAAGATCAAAGTGTACTCGCATAACACACATACTGATCGCGTCTCTGCCTTATGGTTAAGATCAACGGGTACTCAAATAACTCAAATCAAGATTGCTTCTCGTCCTTCTGGCTACGATCAAAGTGTACCCGCATAACTCACATCCATATCCCATCTCGGTCTTATGTCTAAGATCAAGGTGTACTCGAATAACACAAATCCTGGTAGCTTCTCGGCCTTATGGCTAAGATCAAAACGTACTCGCATAACCCAAATCCAGATTGCTTTGCGGCCTTATGGCTAATATTAGAGTGTACTCGTATAACCCAAATCCAGATCGCGTCGCGGCCTTATGGCTATGATCAAAGTGTACTCGCATAAGACACAACCAGATCGCTTCTCTTCCTTATCGCTATAATCAAAGTGTACTCGCGTAACACACATCGAGTTCGCTTCTCGGCCTTATGGCTAAGACCAAAGTGTACTCGAATAAGTCAAATCCCGATCGCTTCTCTGCCTTATGGCTAATATCAAAGTGTACTCGTATAACCCAAATCCAGATCGCTTCGCGGCCATATGGCTAAGATCAAAGTGTACTCGCATAAGACACAACCAGATCGCTTCTCTTCCTTATCGCTAATATCAAAGTGTACTTTCATAACACACATATAGAACGGTTCTCGGCCTTATGGGTAAGAACAAGGTGTTCCCGAATAACCCAAATCCAGATCGCTGCTCGTCCGTATGTCTAAGCTCAAAGAGTACACGTACAACACACATACAGGTTGCTTCTCTGCCTTATGGCTATGATCAAAGTATACTGGCATGGCACACTTCCAGATCGCTTCTCGGCCTTATGGCTAAGATCAAAGTGTACTCGAATAAACCACATCCAGATCGCTTCTCGGCCTTGTGGCTACGATCAAAGTGTACTCGCATAACAAACATCCAGATCGCTTCTCGGCCTCATGGCTAAGTTCAGAGTGTACTCGCATAACACACATCCTGTTCGCTTCTCGGCCTTATGGCTAAGATCAAAGTGTACTCGAATGCACCAAATCCAGATCGCTTCTGGGCCTTATGCCTAAGCTCAAAGTGTACCCGTACAACACACATACAGGTTGCTTCTCGGCCTTATGGCTAATATCAAAGTGTACTCGTATAAACCACATCCAGATCGCTTCTCGGCCTTGTGGCTACGATCAAAGTGTACTCGTATAACACACATCCAGATCGCTTCTCGGCCTTATGGATAAGATCAGAATGTACTCGCATAACACACATCCTGATCGCTTCTCGGCGTTATGGCTAAGATCAAAGTGTACTCGCATTACCCAGATCAAGAACGCTTCGCGGCCTTTTGGGAAAGATCAAAGTGTACTCGCATAACACACATCGGGATCGCTGCGCGGCCTTCCGGCTAAGATCAAAGTGAACTGGAATAACACAAATCCAGATCGCTCCTCAGCTTTATGGCTTTGATCAAAGTGTACTCGAATAAACCACATCCAGATAGCTTCTCGGCCTTGTGGCTACGATCAAAGTGTACTCGCATAACAAACATCCAGATCGCTTCTCGGCCTCATGGCTAAGATCAGAGTGTACTCGCATAACACACATCCTGATCGCTTCTCGGCCTTATGGCTAAGACCAAAGTGTACTCGCATAACCCAAATCCAGATCTCTTCTCGTCCTTATGGCTAAGATCAAAGTGTACTCGCATAACACACATCCAGAACTATTCTCGGGCTTATGGATAAAATCAAAGTTTACTCGCATAACACCCATCCAGATTGCATCTCGGCGTTATGGCTAAGATCAAAGAGTACTTGAATAACCCAAATCCAGATCACTACTCGGCCTTGTGGCTAAGATCAAAATGTACGCGAATAAACCAAACACAGATCGCTTCTCGGCCTTATGCTTAATATCAAAGTGTACACGAATAAACCAAATCCAGATCGCTTCTCTTCCTTATGTCTAAGATCAGAGAGTACTCGCATGACACACATCCAGTTCGCTTTTCGGCCTTATGGCTAAGATCACAGTGCACTCGCATAACACACATCCGTGTCGCTTCCCGGCCTTATGGCTAACATCAAAGTGTACTCGCATAAAACATATCCAGATCCCTTCTCGGCCTTTTGGCAAAGATCAAATTGTACTTGAATAACACAAATGCAGATCGCTCTTCGGCCTTGTGGCTAAGATCAAAGTGATCTCGTATAACGCAAATCCAGATCGCTCCTCTCCTTATGACTAAGATCGAAGCGTACTCGAATAACACAAATCCAGATCGATTCTCGGCTTTATGGATAAGATCAAAGTGTACTCGCATAACACACAACCAGATCGATTCTCGGCCTCATGGCTAACATCAAAGTATACTCGCATAACACACATGCTGAACGTTTCTCGGCCTTATGGCTAAGATAGAAGTGTACACGAATAACCCAAATCCAGATCGCTGCTCTGCCGTATGGCTAAGAGCAAAGTGTACTCGCATAACACAAATCCATATCGTTATTCGGCCTTATGGCTAAGGTCATGGTGTACACGCATATCACAAATCAAGATCGCTGCTGTGCTGTATGGCTAAGATCAGATTGTGCTCGCATAACACACATCCAGAACGCTTCTCGGCCTTATGGCTAAGATCATGGTGTACTCGCATAACACACATCCAGAACGCTTCTCGGCCTTATTGCTAAGATAAAAGTGTACACGAATAACCCAAATCCAAGTCGCTGCCCGGCCGTACGGCTAAGATCAAAGTGTACACGAATAACCCAAATCCAGATCCCTGCTCGTCCGTACGGCTAAGATCTAAGCGTAATCGAATAACACACATCCTGATCGCTTCTCGGCCTTATAGCTAAGATCAAAGTGTACTCACATAATACACATAGCGAACTATTCTCGGATTTATGGCTAAGATAAAACTGTAGTCGCATAACACACCTCCAGATCGCTTCTCTGCCTTAAGGCAAAGATCATTGTGTACTCGCATAACACACATCCAGATCGCTACTAGGCCTTATGGATAAGATCAAAGAGTACTAGCATAACAGTCATCCAGAACGCTTCTCGGCCTTATGCCTAAGATAAATGTGTGATCGAATAACCCAAATAAAGATGGCTTCTCGGCCTTATGGCTAAGATCAAAGTGTACTCGCCTCACACATGTCCAGGTCGCTTCTCGGTCGTATGGCTACGATCAAAGTGTATTCTCTTCACACAACCAGATCGCTTCTCGGTCTTATGGCTAAGATCACATTGTACTCTCATAACACACATCCAGATCGCTTCTCGGATTTATGGCTAAGATCAAAGTGAACTCGCATAACCCAAATCCAGGTCGCTTTTCGTCCTTATGGCTAAGATCGAAGTATACTCGCTTAACACACATCCAGATCACTACTCGGCATTTGGCTGAGATCAAAGTCTACTCGCATAACCCAAATACAGTTCGCTTTTCAGGCGTATGGCTAACATCATATGGTACTCGCATAACCCAAACCCAGATCGCTTCTCGGATATATGGCCAAGATCAAAGTGTACTCGAACAACCCAAATCCAGATCGCTTCTTGGCCTTATGGCTAAGATCAGAGTGTACTCGAATAGCATACATCCGGATCGCTTCTCGGCCTTGTGGCTATGATCAAAGTGAACTTGCATATCAAACATCTAGATCGGTTCTCGGCCTTATCGCTAAGATCAAAGTGTACACGAATCACCCAAATCCAGATCAGTTCTCGGCCTTATGGCTAAGATAAATGAGTACTCGAATAACCCATATCCAGATCGCTGGTTGGCCTTATGGCTAATATCAAAGTGTACTCGAAAAACACACATTCAGATCACTTCTCGGCCTTATGGGTAAGATCAAGGTGTACTCGTATAACCCATATCTAGAGCGCTTCTCGGCCTTATGCCTGACATCAGAGGGTACTCGCATAACACACATCCAGATCGCTTCTCGGCCTTATGGCTAAGATCAAAGTGTACACGAGTAATTCAAATCCAGGTAGCTTCTCGGCCTTATGGGTAAGATCAATGTTTACTCGAGTAAACTATATCCAGATAGCTTCTCGGCCTTATGGCAAAGGTCAAAGTGTCTTCGTATAACCCAAATCCAGATCGCTTCTCGGCCTTATTTCTAAGACCAAAGAGTACTCTCATAAGACACATCCAGATCGATTCTCGACCTTATGGCTAAGATCAAATTGTACTCGCATAACCCAAATCCAGATCGCTTATCGGACTTATTACTAAGATGAAAGTGTACTCGCATAACACACATCCAAATCGCTTCTCGTTCTTATTGATAAGATCAGAGTGTACTCGTATAACACTCATCCAGATCGCTTCTCCGCCTTATGGCTAAGATCAGAGTGTACACTCATAACACACATACAGATCGCTTCTCGGCGGAGTGGCTAATATCAAAGTGTAGTCGAATAACCCAAATCGAGATCGCTGCTCGACCTTATGGCTAAGATCAAATTGTACTCGCATAACCCAAATCCAGATCGCTTCTCGGACTTATTACTAAGATGAAAGTGTACTCGCATAACACACATCCAAATCGCTTCTCGTTCTTATTGATAAGATCAGAGTGTACTCGTATAACACTCATCCAGATCGCTTCTCCGCCTTATGGCTAAGATCAGAGTGTACACTCATAACACACATACAGATCGCTTCTCGGCGGAGTGGCTAATATCAAAGTGTAGTCGAATAACCCAAATCGAGATCGCTGCTCGACCGTATGGCTAAGATCAAAGTGTACTCGAATAACCCAAATCCAGTTCGCTGCTCGGCCTTAAGGCTCAGATCAAAGTGTACTAGAATGACGAAAATCCTGATCGGTAATCGGCCTTATGGCTAAGATCAAAGTGTACTCGCATAATACACTTCCAGATCGCTTCTCGGCCTAATGGCTAATATAAAAGTGTACTCGAATAACCCAAATAGAGATCGCTGCTCGACCGTATGGCTAAGATCAAAGTGTACTAGAATAACCAAAATCCTGTTCGGTAATCGGCCTTATTACTAAGATCAAAGTGTATTCGCATAACGCACTTCCAGATCGCCTATCGGCCTTGTGGCTAAGATCAGAGTGTACTCGAATAACCCAAATCCAGATCGCTGCTTGACCTTATGGCGAAGGTCAAAGTGTATTCGAATAACCGAAATCCAGGTTGCTTCTTGTCCACATGGCTAAGATCAAAGTGTACTCGCATAACACACATACTGATCGCGTCTCTGCCTTATGGTTAAGATCAACGGGTACTCAAATAACTCAAATCAAGATTGCTTCTCGTCCTTCTGGCTACGATCAAAGTGTACCCGCATAACTCACATCCATATCCCATCTCGGTCTTATGTCTAAGATCAAGGTGTACTCGAATAACACAAATCCTGGTAGCTTCTCGGCCTTATGGCTAAGATCAAAACGTACTCGCATAACCCAAATCCAGATTGCTTTGCGGCCTTATGGCTAATATTAGAGTGTACTCGTATAACCCAAATCCAGATCGCGTCGCGGCCTTATGGCTATGATCAAAGTGTACTCGCATAAGACACAACCAGATCGCTTCTCTTCCTTATCGCTATAATCAAAGTGTACTCGCGTAACACACATCGAGTTCGCTTCTCGGCCTTATGGCTAAGACCAAAGTGTACTCGAATAAGTCAAATCCCGATCGCTTCTCTGCCTTATGGCTAATATCAAAGTGTACTCGTATAACCCAAATCCAGATCGCTTCGCGGCCATATGGCTAAGATCAAAGTGTACTCGCATAAGACACAACCAGATCGCTTCTCTTCCTTATCGCTAATATCAAAGTGTACTTTCATAACACACATATAGAACGGTTCTCGGCCTTATGGGTAAGAACAAGGTGTTCCCGAATAACCCAAATCCAGATCGCTGCTCGTCCGTATGTCTAAGCTCAAAGAGTACACGTACAACACACATACAGGTTGCTTCTCTGCCTTATGGCTATGATCAAAGTATACTGGCATGGCACACTTCCAGATCGCTTCTCGGCCTTATGGCTAAGATCAAAGTGTACTCGAATAAACCACATCCAGATCGCTTCTCGGCCTTGTGGCTACGATCAAAGTGTACTCGCATAACAAACATCCAGATCGCTTCTCGGCCTCATGGCTAAGTTCAGAGTGTACTCGCATAACACACATCCTGTTCGCTTCTCGGCCTTATGGCTAAGATCAAAGTGTACTCGAATGCACCAAATCCAGATCGCTTCTGGGCCTTATGCCTAAGCTCAAAGTGTACCCGTACAACACACATACAGGTTGCTTCTCGGCCTTATGGCTAATATCAAAGTGTACTCGTATAAACCACATCCAGATCGCTTCTCGGCCTTGTGGCTACGATCAAAGTGTACTCGTATAACACACATCCAGATCGCTTCTCGGCCTTATGGATAAGATCAGAATGTACTCGCATAACACACATCCTGATCGCTTCTCGGCGTTATGGCTAAGATCAAAGTGTACTCGCATTACCCAGATCAAGAACGCTTCGCGGCCTTTTGGGAAAGATCAAAGTGTACTCGCATAACACACATCGGGATCGCTGCGCGGCCTTCCGGCTAAGATCAAAGTGAACTGGAATAACACAAATCCAGATCGCTCCTCAGCTTTATGGCTTTGATCAAAGTGTACTCGAATAAACCACATCCAGATAGCTTCTCGGCCTTGTGGCTACGATCAAAGTGTACTCGCATAACAAACATCCAGATCGCTTCTCGGCCTCATGGCTAAGATCAGAGTGTACTCGCATAACACACATCCTGATCGCTTCTCGGCCTTATGGCTAAGACCAAAGTGTACTCGCATAACCCAAATCCAGATCTCTTCTCGTCCTTATGGCTAAGATCAAAGTGTACTCGCATAACACACATCCAGAACTATTCTCGGGCTTATGGATAAAATCAAAGTTTACTCGCATAACACCCATCCAGATTGCATCTCGGCCTTATGGCTAAGATCAATGTGTACGCCCATAACACAGATCCAGATCGCTTGTCGGCCTTATGGCTAATATCAGAGCGTACTTGCATAACACACATGCAGATAGCTTCACGGCCTTATGGCTGAGGTCAAAGAGTACTCGCATAACGCACATCCAGATCGGTTCTCGTCGTTATGGACAAGATCAAAGCGAACTCGCATATCACACATCGGGATCACTTCGCGGCCTTATGGCTAAGATCAAAGTGTACTCGACTAACCCAAACCAGATCGCTTCCCGGCCTTATGGCTAAGATCAAAGGGTACTCGAATAACGCTAATCCAGATAACTTCTTGGACTTATGGCAAAGTGCAAAGTGTACTCATATAACACACATCCAGAACGATTCTCGGCTTTACGGCTAAGATCAATGTGTACTCGAATAACCGAGATCCATATCGCTTCTCGGCCTTATGGCTAAGATCAAAGTGTACTGGAGTAACACATATGCTGATCTCCTCGCGGGCTTATGGCAAAGCATAACCATAAGGCCGAGAAGGGAGATGGATCTGGGTTATTCGAGTACACTTTGATCTTAGCCATATGGCGGAGAAGCCACCTGGATATGTGTTATGCCAGTACACTATGAACTTAGCCGTAAGGCCGAGAAGCGATCTGGATATGTGTTATGCGAGTAAACTTCGATCTTTGCAATAAGGCCGAGAAGGGATCTGGATTTGAGTTATGCTAGTACGCGTTCATATTAGCCGTAAGGCCCGGGAGGCGATCCGGATCTGTGTTATGCGAGCACACGTTGATATTAACCATAATGCCGAGAAACGATCTGGACCTGTGTTATGCGAGTGTTATATAATTTAATACAGTTTTATACAGTTTTGTATAGTATATTATAGTTCTATATAATTTTATACAGTTTTATATAGTATTATACACGTTTCTAGGGCATTATATAGTTTTACGCGGTTTTACATTGTTTTGTATTCTTTTTTATTGTATTTCTCCTTTTACATTGTGTTATGTAGTTATATATATTATTATGAAGTTTTATATAATTTTATATAGTTTTATATAGTTTCATACAGTTTTCCTTAGTGTTATGTATATTCATATAGTTTTATATAGTATTGCATAGTTTTATATACTTTTATGTATTTTTATATGGTTTTGTTTGTTTTATATAGTTGTACATAGTTTTATACAGATTTATATAGTTTAATATAGTTTTACACAGTTTTATATAGTTTTACATAGTTTTGTATAGATTTATATAGTTCTATACAGTTTTATATAGTTTCATATAGTTTTGAATAGTTTTATATAGTTTTATTATTTTATATAGTTTTATGTAGTTCTATATAGTTCTATATAGTTTTATATCGTTTTATATAGTTTTATATAGTTTTATATAGTTTTATATAGTTTTGTATAGTTTTATATGGTTTTATGTAGTTTTATATAGTTTTATATAGTTTTATTTGTTTTATATAGTTTTACATAGTTTTACATAGGTTAGCATAGTTTTATATAGTTTTACATAGTTTTATATAGTTTTATATAGTTTTATACAGTTTGATATAGTTTTATACAGTTTTATATACTTTTATATCGTTTTATTTGATTTGTATAGTTTTATATAGTTTTATTAGTTTGATATAGCCTTATACAGTTTTATGTATGTTTATATAGATTCATATAGTTTTATTAGTTTTACATAGTTTTATACAGTTTTATTAGTTTTATACAGCTTTATATAGTTTTTATATAGTTTTATTAGTTTTATATATAGTTTTATATAGTTTTGTATAGTTTTATATAGTTTTACACAGATTTATATAGCTTTATTAGTATTATATAGTTTTACACAGTTTTATATAGTTTTATATAGTTTTATATAGTTTTATACAATTTTATATACTTTTATATAGCTGTATTTGTTTTGTATAGTTTCATATACTTTTATTAGTTTGATATAGCCTTATACAGTTTTATATAGATTTATATAGATTCATATAGTTTTATTAGTTTTATATATTTTTATATAGTTTTATATAGTTTTATGTAGTTTCATGTAGTTTTATATAGTTTTATATAGTTTTATGTAGTTTCATGTAGTTTTATATAGTTTTATACAGTTTTATTAGTTTTACACAGTTTTATATAGTTTTTATATAGTTTTATTAGTTTTATATAGTTTTATATAGTTTTATATAGTTTTATATAGTTTTGCACAGTTTTATACAGTTTTATTAGTTTTATATAGTTTTATATAGTTTTATATAGTTTTATATAGTTTTATATAGTTTTATATAGTTTTATATAGTTTTATATAGTTTTATATAGTTTTATATAGTTTTATATAGGTTTATACAGTTTTATATAGTTCTGTATAGTTTTATATAGTTTTATTAGTTTTATATAGTTATATACAGTTTTATTACTTTTATATAGTTTTACAAAGTTTTATACAGTCTTATATAGTGTTATACATTTTCATTAGTTTTATACAGTTTTGTATAGTTCTGTATAATTTTATGTAGTTTTATTAGTTTCATATACTTTTAAAAAGTTTTATATAGTTTTATATAGTTTTTGTACAGTTTTATATAGTTTTATATAGTTTTATACAGTTTTATATAGTTTTATATAGTTTTATTAAGTTTTATATAGTTTTATATAGTTTTATGTAGTTTTATATAGTGTTATACAGTTTCATTAGTTTTATACAGTTTTGTATAGTTCTGTATAGTTTTATGTAGTTTTATTAGTTTCATATACTTTTAAAAAGTTTTATATAGTTTTATATAGTTTTTGTACAGTTTTATATAGTTTTATATAGTTTTATACAGTTTTATATAGTTTTATATAGTTTTATTAAGTTTTATATAGTTTTATATAGTTTTATGTAGTTTTATATAGTGTTATACAGTTTCATTAGTTTTATACAGTTTTGTATAGTTCTGTATAGTTTTATGTAGTTTTATTAGTATTATATACTTTTAAACAGTTTTATATAGTTTTACACAGTTTTATATAGTTTTATTAGTTTTATATAGTTTTATTAGTTTTATATAGTTTTATATAGTTTTATATAGTTTTATATAGTTTTATATAGTTTTATATAGTTTTATATAGTTTTATATAGTTTTATATAGTTTTATATAGTTTTATATAGTTTTATATAGTTTTATATAGTTATATACAGTTTTATTACTTTTATATAGTTTTACAAAGTTTTATACAGTCTTATATAGTTTTATACAGATTGATATAATTTTATATAGTTTTATACAGTTTTATTAGTTTGATATAGTTTTATTTAGTTTCATATAGTTTTATACAGTTTTATATACTTTTATATAGTTTTATTTGTTTTGTATAGTTTTATATAGTTTTATTAGTTTGATATAGCCTTATACAGTATTATATATTTTTATATAGATTCATGTAGTTTTATTAGTTTTATATAGTTTTATATAGTTTTATATAGTTTTATATAGTTTTATATAGTTTTATATAGTTTTATATAGTTTTATATAGTTTTATATAGTTTTATTTGTTTTGTATACTTTTATATAGCTTTATTTGATTTGTACAGTTTTATATAGTTTTATTAGTTTGATATAGCCTTATACAGTTTTATATATTTTTATATAGATTCATGTAGTTTTATTAGTTTTATTTTGTTTTATATAGTTTTAGATAGTTTTATATAGTTTTATATAGTTTCATATAGTTTTATATAGTTTTATATAGTTTTATATAGTTTTATATAGTTTTATTAGTTTTATATAGTTTTATATAGTTCTACATAGTTTTATATAGTTTTATAAAGTCTTATATAGTTTTATACAGTTTGATATAGTTTTATATAGTTTTATACAGTTTTATTAGTTTGATATAGTTTTATATAGTTTCATATAGTTTTATATAGTTTTATATAGTTTTATATAGTTTTAACTAGTTTTATTAGTTTTATTAGTTTTATATAGTTTTATTTGTTTTATATAGTTTTATATAGTTTTATATAGTTTTATATAGTTTGATTAGTGTTATATAGTTTAACACTGTTTTAGATAGGTTTATATAAATTCATAAAGTTTTATATAGTTTGATATAGTTTTATTAGTTTATTAAGTTTTATTAGTTTTATATAGTTTCATATAGTTTTATATAGTTTTATTAGTTTTATATAGTTTCATACAGTTTTCCTTGGTTTTATGTAGATCACATAGTTTTATTAGTTTTATATACCTTTATACAGTTTTATATATGTTTATATAGATTCATGTGGGTTTTATATATTTTTATATAGTTTTATATAATTTTATATTGTTTTATATAGTTTTATATAGTTTTATTAGTTTTATATTGTTTTATATAATTTCATATAGTTTTATATAGTTTTATTAGTTTTATATAGATTCATACAGTTTTGAATAGTTTTATATATCTTCATATAGTTTTATTTACTTTTATATAGTTCTATATAGTTTTATTTGCTTTATAAGTTTCATTAGTTTTATTAGTTTTATTAGTTTTATATAGTTTTATATAGTTTTGTATAGTTATATTAGTTTTATATAGTGTTATATAGTTTTATACAGCTTTAAATTGTTTTATATAGTTCTATATAATTTCACATAATTTTATATAGTTTTATATAGTTTTATATAGTGTTATAATAATTCATATAGTTTTATTAGTTTTACATAGTTTTGTATAGTTTTACATAGTTTTATTAGTTTTATATGGCTTTATATATATATATATATAAAACTATATAGTACTATATGAAACTATATAAAACTATATAAAACTAACAAATCTATATAGAACTATATAAAACTATATAAAACTATATAAAACTATATAAAACTAACAAAACTATATAAAACTATACAAAACTATATAAAACTATATAAAACTATATAAAGCTAATAGGACTATGTAAAACAATAAAGTACTATATAAAACTATATAAAACTATATAAAGCTATATAAAACTGTATAAAACTATATAAAACTATATTAAGGTACACAAAATTATATACAAATATATAAAACTATATAAAACGATATAAAACTATATCAAACTAAATAAAACTATATGAAAACACATAAAACTATATAAAACTATACAAGACTATATAAAACTATATAAAACTATATAAAACTATATAAAACTACATAAAACTATATATGACTATATAAAACTATATAAAACTATATAAAACTATATAGAACTATGTAAAACTATATAAAACTATATAAAACTATATAAAACTATATAAAACTATTTGAAAACACATAAAATTATATAAAACTATACAAAACTATATAAAACTATATAAAACTATATAAAACTATGTAAAACTAATAAAACTATATGAAACTATACAAAACTATATAAAACTATACAAAACTATATAAAACTATATAAAACTATATAAAACTATATAAAACTATGTAAAACTAATAAAACTATATGAAACTATACAAAACTATGTAAAACTATTAAAACTATATAAAACTATATAAAACTATATAAAACTATATAAAACTATATAAAACTATATAACATTATATAAAACTGTATAAAACTATATAACATTATATAAAACTATATCAAACTATAACAAACTATATAAAACTATATGAAAACACATAAAACTATATAAAAAGATACAAAACTATATAAAACTATATAAAACTATATAAAACTATATAAAACTATATAAAACTATATAAAACTATATAAAACTATATATGACTATATAAAACTATATAAAACTATATAAAACTATATAAAACTATATAAAACTATGTAAAAATATATATGACTATATAAAACTATATAAAACTATATAAAACTATCTAGAACTATGTAACACTATATAAAACTATATAAAACTATATGAAACTATATGAAAACACATAAAACTAATTAAAACTATACAAAACTATATAAAACTATATAAAACTATATAAAACTATATAAAACTATATAAAACTATGTAAAACTAATAAAACTATATGAAACTATACAAAACTATGTAAAACTATTAAAACTATATAAAACTATATAAAACTATATAAAACTATATAAAACTATATAAAACTATATAAAACTATATAAAACTATATAACATTATATAAAACTGTATAAAACTATATAACATTATATAAATCTATATAAAACTATATCAAACTATATAAAACTATATGAAAACACATCAAACTATATAAAACTATACAAAACCATATAAAACTATATAAAACTATATAAAACTATATAAAACTATATAAAACTATATAAAACTATATAAAACTATATATGACTATATAAAACTATATAAAACTATATAAAACTATATAAAACTATATAAAACTATATAAAACTATATAAAACTATATAAAACTATATAAAACTATATAAAACTATATAAAACTATATAAAACTATATAAAACTATATAAAACTATATAAAACTATATAAAACTATATAAAACTATATAAAACTATATAAAACTATATAAAACTATATAAAACTATATAAAACCATATAAAACTATATAAAACTATATAAAACTATGTAAAACAATATAAAACTATATAAAACTGTATAAAATTATATAAAACTAATAAAACTATATAAAACTGTGGAAAACTATATAAAACTATATAAAACTATATTAAACTATGTAAAACCATATAAAACTATATAAAACTATATAAAACTATGTAAAACTATATGAAACTATATAAAAGTAATCAAACTGTATAAAAACTATATAGAAATGTATAAAACTAATAAAACTATATGAAACTATATAAAACTATATTATACTATATGAAACTCTATAAAACTGTATAAAACTATATAATACAGTATATAACTATATAAAACTATATAAAACTAATAAAACTATATGAATCTATGTAAAACTATATGAAACTGTATAGAACTATATAAAACTATATAAAACTATATAAAACTATATAAAACTATATAAAACTATATAAAACTGTATAAAACTATATAAAGCTATATAAAACTATATAAACCTATATAAAACTATATAAAACTATATAAAACTAATAAAACTATATATAAAATTCATAAAACTATATAAAAACTATATCAAACTGTATAAAACTAATAAATCTGTATAAAGCTATATAAAACTAATAAAACTATATGAATCTATATAATACTATATAAAACTATATAAAACTATATAAACTTATATAAAACTATATAAAACTATATGAAACTATATAAAACTATATAAAACTATATAAAACTATATAAAACTATATAAAACTATATAAAACTGTATAAAACTATATAAAACTATATAAAACTATATAAAACTATATAAAACTATATAAAACTGTATAAAACTATATAAAACTAATAAAACTATATAAAACTGTGTAAAACTATATACAACTAATAAAACTATATGAAACTATGTAAAACTATATGAAACTGTATAAAACTATATAATACAGTAAAAAACTATATAAAACTATATAAAACCAATAGAACTATGTGAAACTATGTAAAACTATATAAAACTATATAATACTATATAAAACTATATAAAACTATATAAAACTATATAAAACTATATAAAACTGTATAAAACTATATAAAACTATATAAAACTATATAAAACTATATAAAACTATATAAACCTATATAAAACTATGTAAAACTATATAAAACTAGTAAAACTATATAAAACTGTGTAAAACTAATAAAACTGTATACAACTATATAAAACTAATAAAACTATATAAAAACTATATAAAACTATATAAAACCAATAAAACTATATGAAACTATGTAAAACTATATAAAATTGTATAAAACTATATAAAACTATATAAAACTATATAAAACTGATAAAACTATATAAAAACTATATAAAACTGTATAAAACCAATAAAACTGTATAAAACAATATAAAACTACACAAAACTATATAAAACTATATAAAACTATATAAAACTAATAAATCTATATGAATCTATATCAATCTATATAAAACTGTATAAGGCTATATCAAACTAATAAAACTATATAAAACTATACAAAACAAATAGAACTATATAAAAGTATATAAAACTGTATCGAGCGATTTAAATCTGTATAAAACTATATAAAATTATATAAAACTATATAAAACTATATAAAACTGTATAAAACTATATAAAACTGTGTAAAACTATATACAACTAATAAAACTATATGAAACTATGTAAAACTATATGAAACTGTATAAAATTATATAATACAGTAAAAAACTATATAAAACTATATAAAACCAATAAAACTATGTGAAACTATGTAAAACTATATAAAACTGTATAAAACTATATAAACGTATAAAATTCTATTAAAACAATATCAAATTATAAAAAACTATATCAAACTATATAAAACTAAAAAAACTATATGAATCTATATAAAACTATATAATACTGTATAAGGCTATATCAAACTAATAAAACTATATAAAACTATACAAAACAAATATAACTATATAAAAGTATATAAAACTATATAAAACTATATAAAACTATATAAAACTATAAAAAACTATATAAAACTATATAAAACTATATAAAACTATATAAAACTATATGAATCTATATAAAAATATATAAAACTGTATAAGGCTATATCAAACTAATAAAACTATATAAAACTATACAAAACAAATAAAACTATATAAAACTATGTAAAACTATATGAAAGTAATCAAACTGTATAAAAACTATATTGAACTATATAAAACTAATAAAACTATATGAAACTATATAAAACTATATAAAACTATATAAAACTATATAAAACTACATAAAACTGTATAAAACTATATAAAACTATATAACACTATATAAAACTATATAAAAGTATATAAAACTGTAAAAAACTATATAAATCTGTATAAAACTATATAAAACAATATAAATCTATATAAAAATATATTAAACTATGTAAAACTATATAAAACTATATAAAACTATATAAAACTATATAAAACTATATAAAACTGTATAAAACTATATACA
>NW_027475980.1:0-24000 GCF_051020985.1 Nomia melanderi | reverse complement strand
TACATAATTTTGTATAGTTTTGTTAGTTTTATATAGTTTTATATAGTTTTGTTAGTTTTGTATAGTTTTATATAGTTTTATATAGTTTTACATAGTTTTATATAGTTTTGTTAGTTTTATATAGTTTTATATTGTTTTATACAGTTTTGTTAGTTTTGTATAGTTTTATATAGTTTTATATAGTTTTGTTAGTTTTATATAGTTTTATATAGTTTTATATAGTTTTGTTAGTTTTTTATAGTTTTATATAGTTTTATATAGTTTTATAGAGATTTATATAGTTTTATATAGTTTTATATAGTTTTATGTAGTTTTATATAGTTTTATAGAGTTTTATATAGTTTTATATAGTTTTATTAGTTATATACAGTTTTATATAGTTTTATTAGTTTTATATAGTTTTAAACAGTTTTAAATAGTTTTATATAGTTTTATATAGTTTTATATAGTTTTGTTAGTTTTATATAGTTTTTATATAGTACTATATAGTTTTATATAGTTTTATATAGTTTATATAGTGTTACATAGTTTTGTATAGTTTTGTTAGTTTTATATAGTTTTATAGAGTACTATATAGTTTTATATAGTTTTATTAGTTTTACATAATTTTGTATAGTTTTGTATAGTTTTATATAGTTCTATAGAGTTTTATATAGGTTGATATAGTTTTAATTAGTTTTATATAGTTTTATATAGTTTTATATAGTTTTATATACTTTTATAGAATTTGGAATAGTTTTATATAGGTATTAGTTTTATATAGTTTTATATAGTTTTATATAGTTTTATATAGTTTTGTTAGTTTTGTATAGTTTTATATTGTTTTATATAGTTTTATATAGTTTTATATAGTTTTGTTACTTTTTATAGTTTTATATAGTTTTATATAGTTTTGTTAGTTTTATATAGTTTTATATTGTTTTATATAGTTTTGTTAGTTTTGTATAGTTTTATATAGTTTTATATAGTTTTACATAGTTTTATATAGTTTTGTTAGTTTTATATAGTTTTATATTGTTTTGTATAGTTTTGTTAGTTTTGTATAGTTTTATATAGTTTTATATAGTTTTGTTAGTTTTATATAGTTTTATATAGTTTTATATAGTTTTATATAGTTTTGTTAGTTTTGTATAGTTTTTTATAGTTTTGTTACTTTGTATAGTCTTATATAGTTTTATATAGTTTTAATTAGTTTTATATAGTTTTATATAGATTTATATAGTTTTATATAGTTTTTAATAGTTTCATATAGTTTTATATAGTTTTATATAGTTTTATATAGTTTTGTTAGTTTTATATAGTTTTATATAGTTTTGATAGTTTTGTATAGTTTTATATAGTTTTATATTGTTTTATATAGTTTTGTTAGTTTTATATAGTTTTATATAGTTTTGTTAGTTTTGTATAGTTTTATATAGTTTTGTTAGTTTTGTATAGTTTTATATAGTTTTATATAGTTTTATAGAGATTTATATAGTTTTATATAGTTTTATATAGTTTTATGTAGTTTTGTTAGTTTTACATAGTTTTATATAGATTTATATAGTTTTATATAGTTTTATATAGATTTATATAGTTTTATATAGTTTTATATATTTTTATATATTTTTATTAGTTTTATATACTTTTATAGAATTTTGAATAGTTTTATATAGGTGTATTAGTTTTATACAGTTTTATATAGTTTTATATAGTTTTATATAGTTTTATATAGTTTTGTTAGTTTTAATCAGTTTTATATAGTTTTATATAGTTTTATGTAGTTTTGTTAGTTTTATATAGTTTTATATAGTGTTATATAGTTTTATATAGTTTTGTTAGTTTTTTATCGTTTTAAATAGTTGTATATAGTTTTGTTAGTTTTATACAGTTTCAGACAGTTTTATATAGTTTTATATAGTTTTATATGGTTCTATATAGTTTTTTCAGTTTTATATAGTTTTATATAGTTTTATATAGGTTTAAATAGTTTTATTAGTTTTATATAGTTTTATATAGTTTTATATAGGTTTAAATAGTTTTATTAGTTTTATATAGTTTTATATAGTTTTATATAGTTTTGTTAGTTTTATATAGTTTCATACAGTTTTATATAGTTTTATAGAGTTTTATATAGTTTTATATAGTGTTATATAGTTTTATATAGTTTTATATAGTTTTATATAGTGTTATACAGTTTTATAGAGTTTTATATAGTTTTATATAGTTTTGTTAATTTTATATAGTTTTGTTAGTTTTATATAGTTTTGTTAGTTTTGTATAGTTTTATATAGTTTTGTTACTTTGTATAGTCTTATATAGTTTTATATAGTTTTAATTAGTTTTATATAGTTTTATATAGTTTTATATAGTTTTATATAGTTTTGTTAGTTTTATATAGTTTTATATAGTTTTGTTAGTTTTGTATAGTTTTATATAGTTTTATATAGTTTTATATAGTTTTATATAGTTTTGTTAGTTTTATATAGTTTTATATAGTTTTATATAGTTTTACATAGTTTTGTTAGTTTTGTATAGTTTTATATAGTTTTATATAGTTTTATATAGTTTTATAGAGATTTATATAGTTTTATATAGTTTTATATAGTTTTATGTAGTTTTATATAGTTTTATAGAGTTTTATATAGTTTTATATAGTTTTATTAGTTATATACAGTTTTATATAGTTTTATTAGTTTTATATCGTTTTATATAGTGGTATATAGTTGTATATAGTTTTGTTAGTTTTATATAGTTTTATATAGTTTTATATAGTTTTAAACAGTTTTAAATAGTTTTATATAGTTTTATATAGTTTTTATATAGTTGTGTTAGTTTTATATAGTTTTATATAGTTTTGTTAGTTTTATATAGTTTTATATAGTTTTATATAGTTTTACATAGTTTTGTTAGTTTTGTATAGTTATATAGTTTTATATAGTTTTATATAGTTTTATAGAGATTTATATAGTTTTATATAGTTTTATATAGTTTTATGTAGTTTTATATAGTTTTATAGAGTTTTATATAGTTTTATATAGTTTTATTAGTTATATACAGTTTTATATAGTTTTATTAGTTTTTTATCGTTTTATACAGTGGTATATAGTTGTATATAGTTTTGTTAGTTTTATATAGTTTTATATAGTTTTATATAGTTTTAAACAGTTTTAAATAGTTTTATATAGTTTTATATAGTTTTATATAGTTGTGTTAGTTTTATATAGTTTTATATAGTTTTGTTAGTTTATATAGTTTTATATAGTTTTATATAGTTTTACATAGTTTTGTTAGTTTTGTATAGTTTTATATAGTTTTATATAGTTTTATATAGTTTTATAGAGATTTATATAGTTTTATATAGTTTTATATAGTTTTATGTAGTTTTATATAGTTTTATAGAGTTTTATATAGTTTTATATAGTTTTATTAGTTATATACAGTTTTATATAGTTTTATTAGTTTTATATCTTTTTATATAGTGGTATATAGTTGTATATAGTTTTGTTAGTTTTATATAGTTTTATATAGTTTTATATAGTTTTAAACAGTTTTAAATAGTTTTATATAGTTTTATATAGTTTTATATAGTTGTGTTAGTTTTATATAGTTTTATATAGTTCTGATAGTTTTGTATAGTTTTATATAGTTTTGTTAGTTTTATATAGTTTTATATAGTTCTGATAGTTTTGTATAGTTTTATATAGTTTTGTTAGTTTTATACAGTTTCAGACAGTTTTATATAATTTTATATAATTTTATATGGTTCTATATAGTTTTATACAGTTTTATATAGTATTATATAGTTTTACATAGTTGTATTAGCTTTATATAGTTTTATATAGTTTTATATAATTATACATTGTTTTATATAGTTTTGTTAGTTTTATATAGTTTTATATAGTTTTTACAGAGTTTTATATAGTTTTATATAGTTTTATATAGTGTTATATAGTTTTATTAGTTTTATATAGTTTTTAAATAGTTTTATATAGTTTTATATAGTTTTATATAGTTTTGTTAGTTTTATAAAGTTTTATATAGTTTTATATAGTTTTATATAGTTTTATATAGTTTTATATAGTTTTATATAGTTTTATATAGTTTTATATAGTGTTATATAGTTTTATTTAGTTCTATTAATTTTATATCGTTTTATATAGTTGTATATAGTTTTGTTAGTTTTATATAGTTTTATATAGTTTTATATAGTTTTATATAGTTTTATCTAGTTTTATATAGTGTTATATAGTTTTATATAGTTTTATATAGTTTTACATAGTGTTATACAGTTTTATAGAGTTTTATATAGTTTTATATAGTTTTGTTAGTTTTATATAGTTTTGTTAGTTTTGTATAGTTTTATATAGTTTTATATAGTTTTGTTAGTTTTATATAGTTTTATATAGTATTATATAGTGTTATATAGCTTTATAGAGTTTTATAGAGTTTTATATAGTTTTATATAGTTTTATACAGTTTTGTTAGTTTTATATAGTTTTATATAGTTTTATATAGTTTTATAGAGTTTTATAGAGTTTTATAGTTTATATAGTTTTATTAGTTATATACAGTTTTATATAGTTTTATTAGTTTTATATCGTTTTATATAGTGGTATATAGTTGTATATAGTTTTGTTAGTTTTTATATAGCTTTATAGAGTTTTATATAGATTTACATAGTTTTATATAGTTTTAAATAGTTTTATATAGTTTTATAGAGTTTTATATACTTTTATATAGTTTTATTAGTTATATACAGTTTTATATAATTTTATTAGTTTTATATCGTTTTATATAGTGGTATATAGTTGTATATAGTTTTGTTAGTTTTATATAGTTTTATATAGTTTTATATAGTTTTACATAGTTTTGTTAGTTTTGTATAGTTTTATATAGTTTTATATAGTTTTATATAGTTTTATAGAGATTTATATAGTTTTATATAGTTTTATATAGTTTTATGTAGTTTTATATAGTTTTATAGAGTTTTATATAGTTTTTATATAGTTTTATTAGTTATATACAGTTTTATATAGTTTTATTAGTTTTATATCGTTTTATATAGTGGTATATAGTTGTATATAGTTTTGTTAGTTTTATATAGTTTTATATAGTTTTATATAGTTTTAAACAGTTTTAAATAGTTTTATATAGTTTTATATAGTTTTATATAGTTTTAAACAGTTTTAAATAGTTTTATATAGTTTTATATAGTTTTATATAGTTTTGTTAGTTTTATATAGTTTTATATAGTTTTATATAGTTTTGTTAGTTTTGTATAGTTTTAAATAGTTTTATATAGTTTTATAGAGATTTATATAGTTTTGTATAGTTTTATATAGTTTTATGTAGTTTTATTATAGTTTTATATAGTTTTATCTAGTTTTATATAGTGTTATATAGTTTTATATAGTTTTATATAGTTTTATATAGTGTTATACAGTTTTATAGAGTTTTATATAGTTTTATATAGTTTTGTTAATTTTATATAGTTTTGTTAGTTTTATATAGTTTTGTTAGTTTTGTATAGTTTTTTATAGTTTTGTTACTTTGTATAGTCTTATATAGTTTTATATAGTTTTAATTAGTTTTATATAGTTTTATATAGTTTTATATAGTTTATATAGTTTTTATAGTTTCATATAGTTTTATATAGTTTTATTATAGTTTTATATAGTTTTGTTAGTTTTATATAGTTTTATATAGTTCTGATAGTTTTGTATAGTTTTATATAGTTTTGTTAGTTTTATATAGTTTTATATAGTTCTGATAGTTTTGTATAGTTTTATATAGTTTTGTTAGTTTTATACAGTTTCAGACAGTTTTATATAATTTTATATAATTTTATATGGTTCTATATAGTTTTATACAGTTTTATATAGTATTATATAGTTTTACATAGTTGTATTAGCTTTATATAGTTTTACATAGTTTTATATAATTATACATTGTTTTATATAGTTTTGTTAGTTTTATATAGTTTTATATAGTTTTATATAGTTTTATAGAGTTTTATATAGTTTTATATAGTTTTATATAGTGTTATATAGTTTTATTAGTTTTATATAGTTTTAAATAGTTTTATATAGTTTTATATAGTTTTATATAGTTTTGTTAGTTTTATAAAGTTTTATATAGTTTTATATAGTTTTATATAGTTTTATATAGTTTTATACAGTTTTGTTAGTTTTGTATAGTTTTATATAGTTTTATATAGTTTTGTTAGTTTTATATAGTTTTATATAGTTTTATATAGTTTTATATAGTTTTGTTAGTTTTGTATAGTTTTTTATAGTTTTGTTACTTTGTATAGTCTTATATAGTTTTATATAGTTTTAATTAGTTTTATATAGTTTTATATAGATTTATATAGTTTTATATAGTTTTTAATAGTTTCATATAGTTTTATATAGTTTTATATAGTTTTATATAGTTTTGTTAGTTTTATATAGTTTTATATAGTTTTGATAGTTTTGTATAGTTTTATATAGTTTTATATTGTTTTATATAGTTTTGTTAGTTTTATATAGTTTTATATAGTTTTGTTAGTTTTGCATAGTTTTATATAGTTTTGTTAGTTTTGTATAGTTTTATATAGTTTTATATAGTTTTATAGAGATTTATATAGTTTTATATAGTTTTATATAGTTTTATGTAGTTTTGTTAGTTTTACATAGTTTTATATAGATTTATATAGTTTTATATAGTTTTATATAGATTTATATAGTTTTATATAGTTTTATATATTTTTATATATTTTTATTAGTTTTATATACTTTTATAGAATTTTGAATAGTTTTATATAGGTTTATTAGTTTTATACAGTTTTATATAGTTTTATATAGTTTTATATAGTTTTATATAGTTTTGTTAGTTTTAATCAGTTTTATATAGTTTTATATAGTTTTATGTAGTTTTGTTAGTTTTATATAGTTTTATATAGTGTTATATAGTTTTATATAGTTTTGTTAGTTTTTTATCGTTTTAAATAGTTGTATATAGTTTTGATAGTTTTATACAGTTTCAGACAGTTTTATATAGTTTTATATAGTTTTATATGGTTCTATATAGTTTTTACAGTTTTATATAGTTTTATATAGTTTTATATAGGTTTAAATAGTTTTATTAGTTTTATATAGTTTTATATAGTTTTATATAGTTTTATATAGTTTTATTAGTTATATACAGTTTTATATAGTTTTATTAGTTTTATATCGTTTTATATAGTGGTATATAGTTGTATATAGTTTTGTTAGTTTTATATAGTTTTATATAGTTTTATATAGTTTTAAACAGTTTTAAATGGTTTTATATAGTTTTATATAGTTTTATATAGTTTTGTTAGTTTTATATAGTTTTATATAGTTTTATATAGTTTTGTTAGTTTTGTATAGTTTTATATAGTTTTATATAGTTTCATAGAGATTTATATAGTTTTATATAGTTTTATATAGTTTTATGTAGTTTTATATAGTTTTATATAGTTTTATCTAGTTTTATATAGTGTTATATAGTTTTATATAGTTCTATATAGTTTTATATAGTGTTATACAGTTTTATAGAGTTTTATATAGTTTTATATAGTTTTGTTAATTTTATATAGTTTTGTTAGTTTTATATAGTTTTGATAGTTTTGTATAGTTTTTTATAGTTTTGTTACTTTGTATAGTCTTATATAGTTTTATATAGTTTTAATTAGTTTTATATAGTTTTATATAGTTTTATATAGTTTTATATAGTTTTATATAGTTTTTAATAGTTTCATATAGTTTTATATAGTTTTATATAGTTTTATATAGTTTTGTTAGTTTTATATAGTTTTATATAGTTCTGATAGTTTTGTATAGTTTTATATAGTTTTGTTAGTTTTATATAGTTTTATATAGTTCTGATAGTTTTGTATAGTTTTATATAGTTTTGTTAGTTTTATACAGTTTCAGACAGTTTTATATAATTTTATATAATTTTATATGGTTCTATATAGTTTTATACAGTTTTATATAGTATTATATAGTTTTACATAGTTGTATTAGCTTTATATAGTTTTATATAGTTTTATATAATTATACATTGTTTTATATAGTTTTGTTAGTTTTATATAGTTTTATATAGTTTTATTGAGTTTTATATAGTTTTATATAGTTTTATATAGTGTTATATAGTTTTATTAGTTTTATATAGTTTTAAATAGTTTTATATAGTTTTATATAGTTTTATATAGTTTTGTTAGTTTTATAAAGTTTTATATAGTTTTATATAGTTTTATATAGTTTTATATAGTTTTATATAGTTTTATATAGTTTTATATAGTGTTATATAGTGTTATTTAGGTCTATTAATTTTATATCGTTTTATATAGTTGTATATAGTTTTGTTAGTTTTATATAGTTTTATATAGTTTTATATAGTTTTATATAGTTTTATCTAGTTTTATATAGTGTTATATAGTTTTATATAGTTTTATATAGTTTTATATAGTGTTATACAGTTTTATAGAGTTTTATATAGTTTTATATAGTTTTGTTAGTTTTATATAGTTTTGTTAGTTTTGTATAGTTTTATATAGTTTTATATAGTTTTGTTAGTTTTATATAGTTTTATATAGTTTTATATAGTGTTATATAGCTTTATAGAGTTTTATAGAATTTTATATAGTTTTATATAGTTTTATATAGTTTTATTAGTTATATACAGTTTTATATAGTTTTATTAGTTTTATATCGTTTTATATAGTGGTATATAGTTGTATATAGTTTTGTTAGATTTATATAGCTTTATAGAGTTTTATATAGATTTACATAGTTTTATATAGTTTTAAATAGTTTTATATAGTTTTATAGAGTTTTATATACTTTTATATAGTTTTATTAGTTATATACAGTTTTATATAGTTTTAATAGTTTCATATAGTTTTATATAGTTTTATATAGTTTTATATAGTTTTGTTAGTTTTATATAGTTTTATATAGTTCTGATAGTTTTGTATAGTTTTATATAGTTTTGTTAGTTTTATATAGTTTTATATAGTTCTGATAGTTTTGTATAGTTTTATATAGTTTTGTTAGTTTTATACAGTTTCAGACAGTTTTATATAATTTTATATAATTTTATATGGTTCTATATAGTTTTATACAGTTTTATATAGTATTATATAGTTTTACATAGTTGTATTAGCTTTATATAGTTTTACATAGTTTTATATAATTATACATTGTTTTATATAGTTTTGTTAGTTTTATATAGTTTTATATAGTTTTATATAGTTTTATAGAGTTTTATATAGTTTTATATAGTTTTATATAGTGTTATATAGTTTTATTAGTTTTATATAGTTTTAAATAGTTTTATATAGTTTTATATAGTTTTATATAGTTTTGTTAGTTTTATAAAGTTTTATATAGTTTTATATAGTTTTATATAGTTTTATATAGTTTTATACAGTTTTGTTAGTTTTGTATAGTTTTATATAGTTTTATATAGTTTTGTTAGTTTTATATAGTTTTATATAGTTTTATATAGTTTTATATAGTTTTGTTAGTTTTGTATAGTTTTTTATAGTTTTGTTACTTTGTATAGTCTTATATAGTTTTATATAGTTTTAATTAGTTTTATATAGTTTTATATAGATTTATATAGTTTTATATAGTTTTTAATAGTTTCATATAGTTTTATATAGTTTTATATAGTTTTATATAGTTTTGTTAGTTTTATATAGTTTTATATAGTTTTGATAGTTTTGTATAGTTTTATATAGTTTTATATTGTTTTATATAGTTTTGTTAGTTTTATATAGTTTTATATAGTTTTGTTAGTTTTGCATAGTTTTATATAGTTTTGTTAGTTTTGTATAGTTTTATATAGTTTTATATAGTTTTATAGAGATTTATATAGTTTTATATAGTTTTATATAGTTTTATGTAGTTTTGTTAGTTTTACATAGTTTTATATAGATTTATATAGTTTTATATAGTTTTATATAGATTTATATAGTTTTATATAGTTTTATATATTTTTATATATTTTTATTAGTTTTATATACTTTTATAGAATTTTGAATAGTTTTATATAGGTTTATTAGTTTTATACAGTTTTATATAGTTTTATATAGTTTTATATAGTTTTATATAGTTTTGTTAGTTTTAATCAGTTTTATATAGTTTTATATAGTTTTATGTAGTTTTGTTAGTTTTATATAGTTTTATATAGTGTTATATAGTTTTATATAGTTTTGTTAGTTTTTTATCGTTTTAAATAGTTGTATATAGTTTTGATAGTTTTATACAGTTTCAGACAGTTTTATATAGTTTTATATAGTTTTATATGGTTCTATATAGTTTTTACAGTTTTATATAGTTTTATATAGTTTTATATAGGTTTAAATAGTTTTATTAGTTTTATATAGTTTTATATAGTTTTATATAGTTTTATATAGTTTTATTAGTTATATACAGTTTTATATAGTTTTATTAGTTTTATATCGTTTTATATAGTGGTATATAGTTGTATATAGTTTTGTTAGTTTTATATAGTTTTATATAGTTTTATATAGTTTTAAACAGTTTTAAATGGTTTTATATAGTTTTATATAGTTTTATATAGTTTTGTTAGTTTTATATAGTTTTATATAGTTTTATATAGTTTTGTTAGTTTTGTATAGTTTTATATAGTTTTATATAGTTTTATAGAGATTTATATAGTTTTATATAGTTTTATATAGTTTTATGTAGTTTTATATAGTTTTATATAGTTTTATCTAGTTTTATATAGTGTTATATAGTTTTATATAGTTCTATATAGTTTTATATAGTGTTATACAGTTTTATAGAGTTTTATATAGTTTTATATAGTTTTGTTAATTTTATATAGTTTTGTTAGTTTTATATAGTTTTGATAGTTTTGTATAGTTTTTTATAGTTTTGTTACTTTGTATAGTCTTATATAGTTTTATATAGTTTTAATTAGTTTTATATAGTTTTATATAGTTTTATATAGTTTTATATAGTTTTATATAGTTTTTAATAGTTTCATATAGTTTTATATAGTTTTATATAGTTTTATATAGTTTTGTTAGTTTTATATAGTTTTATATAGTTCTGATAGTTTTGTATAGTTTTATATAGTTTTGTTAGTTTTATATAGTTTTATATAGTTCTGATAGTTTTGTATAGTTTTATATAGTTTTGTTAGTTTTATACAGTTTCAGACAGTTTTATATAATTTTATATAATTTTATATGGTTCTATATAGTTTTATACAGTTTTATATAGTATTATATAGTTTTACATAGTTGTATTAGCTTTATATAGTTTTATATAGTTTTATATAATTATACATTGTTTTATATAGTTTTGTTAGTTTTATATAGTTTTATATAGTTTTATAGAGTTTTATATAGTTTTATATAGTTTTATATAGTGTTATATAGTTTTATTAGTTTTATATAGTTTTAAATAGTTTTATATAGTTTTATATAGTTTTATATAGTTTTGTTAGTTTTATAAAGTTTTATATAGTTTTATATAGTTTTATATAGTTTTATATAGTTTTATATAGTTTTATATAGTTTTATATAGTGTTATATAGTGTTATTTAGGTCTATTAATTTTATATCGTTTTATATAGTTGTATATAGTTTTGTTAGTTTTATATAGTTTTATATAGTTTTATATAGTTTTATATAGTTTTATCTAGTTTTATATAGTGTTATATAGTTTTATATAGTTTTATATAGTTTTATATAGTGTTATACAGTTTTATAGAGTTTTATATAGTTTTATATAGTTTTGTTAGTTTTATATAGTTTTGTTAGTTTTGTATAGTTTTATATAGTTTTATATAGTTTTGTTAGTTTTATATAGTTTTATATAGTTTTATATAGTGTTATATAGCTTTATAGAGTTTTATAGAATTTTATATAGTTTTATATAGTTTTATATAGTTTTATTAGTTATATACAGTTTTATATAGTTTTATTAGTTTTATATCGTTTTATATAGTGGTATATAGTTGTATATAGTTTTGTTAGATTTATATAGCTTTATAGAGTTTTATATAGATTTACATAGTTTTATATAGTTTTAAATAGTTTTATATAGTTTTATAGAGTTTTATATACTTTTATATAGTTTT
This sequence comes from Nomia melanderi, assembly GCF_051020985.1. Lineage (NCBI taxonomy): Eukaryota > Metazoa > Arthropoda > Insecta > Hymenoptera > Halictidae > Nomia > Nomia melanderi. The sequence goes on along the minus strand of NW_027475980.1, from coordinate 11,889 downwards.
ATTAGTTATATACAGTTTTATATAGTTTTATTAGTTTTATATCGTTTTATATAGTGGTATATAGTTGTATATAGTTTTGTTAGTTTTATATAGTTTTATATAGTTTTATAGAGTTTTATATACTTTTATATAGTTTTATTAGTTATATACAGTTTTATATAATTTTATTAGTTTTATATCGTTTTATATAGTGGTATATAGTTGTATATAGTTTTGTTAGTTTTATATAGTTTTATATAGTTTTATATAGTTTTACATAGTTTTGTTAGTTTTGTATAGTTTTATATAGTTTTATATAGTTTTATATAGTTTTATAGAGATTTATATAGTTTTATATAGTTTTATATAGTTTTATGTAGTTTTATATAGTTTTATAGAGTTTTATATAGTTTTATATAGTTTTATTAGTTATATACAGTTTTATATAGTTTTATTAGTTTTATATCGTTTTATATAGTGGTATATAGTTGTATATAGTTTTGTTAGTTTTATATAGTTTTATATAGTTTTATATAGTTTTAAACAGTTTTAAATAGTTTTATATAGTTTTATATAGTTTTATATAGTTTTAAACAGTTTTAAATAGTTTTATATAGTTTTATATAGTTTTATATAGTTTTGTTAGTTTTATATAGTTTTATATAGTTTTATATAGTTTTGTTAGTTTTGTATAGTTTTAAATAGTTTTATATAGTTTTATAGAGATTTATATAGTTTTGTATAGTTTTATATAGTTTTATGTAGTTTTATATAGTTTTATATAGTTTTATCTAGTTTTATATAGTGTTATATAGTTTTATATAGTTTTATATAGTTTTATATAGTGTTATACAGTTTTATAGAGTTTTATATAGTTTTATATAGTTTTGTTAATTTTATATAGTTTTGTTAGTTTTATATAGTTTTGTTAGTTTTGTATAGTTTTTTATAGTTTTGTTACTTTGTATAGTCTTATATAGTTTTATATAGTTTTAATTAGTTTTATATAGTTTTATATAGTTTTATATAGTTTTATATAGTTTTTAATAGTTTCATATAGTTTTATATAGTTTTATATAGTTTTATATAGTTTTGTTAGTTTTATATAGTTTTATATAGTTCTGATAGTTTTGTATAGTTTTATATAGTTTTGTTAGTTTTATATAGTTTTATATAGTTCTGATAGTTTTGTATAGTTTTATATAGTTTTGTTAGTTTTATACAGTTTCAGACAGTTTTATATAATTTTATATAATTTTATATGGTTCTATATAGTTTTATACAGTTTTATATAGTATTATATAGTTTTACATACTTGTATTAGCTTTATATAGTTTTACATAGTTTTATATAATTATACATTGTTTTATATAGTTTTGTTAGTTTTATATAGTTTTATATAGTTTTATATAGTTTTATAGAGTTTTATATAGTTTTATATAGTTTTATATAGTTTTATATAGTGTTATATAGTTTTATTAGTTTTATATAGTTTTAAATAGTTTTATATAGTTTTATATAGTTTTATATAGTTTTGTTAGTTTTATAAAGTTTTATATAGTTTTATATAGTTTTATACAGTTTTGTTAGTTTTGTATAGTTTTATATAGTTTTATATAGTTTTGTTAGTTTTATATAGTTTTATATAGTTTTATATAGTTTTATATAGTTTTGTTAGTTTTGTATAGTTTTTTATAGTTTTGTTACTTTGTATAGTCTTATATAGTTTTATATAGTTTTAATTAGTTTTATATAGTTTTATATAGATTTATATAGTTTTATATAGTTTTTAATAGTTTCATATAGTTTTATATAGTTTTATATAGTTTTATATAGTTTTGTTAGTTTTATATAGTTTTATATAGTTTTGATAGTTTTGTATAGTTTTATATAGTTTTATATTGTTTTATATAGTTTTGTTAGTTTTATATAGTTTTATATAGTTTTGTTAGTTTTGCATAGTTTTATATAGTTTTGTTAGTTTTGTATAGTTTTATATAGTTTTATATAGTTTTATAGAGATTTATATAGTTTTATATAGTTTTATATAGTTTTATGTAGTTTTGTTAGTTTTACATAGTTTTATATAGATTTATATAGTTTTATATAGTTTTATATAGATTTATATAGTTTTATATAGTTTTATATATTTTTATATATTTTTATTAGTTTTATATACTTTTATAGAATTTTGAATAGTTTTATATAGGTTTATTAGTTTTATACAGTTTTATATAGTTTTATATAGTTTTATATAGTTTTATATAGTTTTGTTAGTTTTAATCAGTTTTATATAGTTTTATATAGTTTTATGTAGTTTTGTTAGTTTTATATAGTTTTATATAGTGTTATATAGTTTTATATAGTTTTGTTAGTTTTTTATCGTTTTAAATAGTTGTATATAGTTTTGATAGTTTTATACAGTTTCAGACAGTTTTATATAGTTTTATATAGTTTTATATGGTTCTATATAGTTTTTACAGTTTTATATAGTTTTATATAGTTTTATATAGGTTTAAATAGTTTTATTAGTTTTATATAGTTTTATATAGTTTTATATAGTTTTATATAGTTTTATTAGTTATATACAGTTTTATATAGTTTTATTAGTTTTATATCGTTTTATATAGTGGTATATAGTTGTATATAGTTTTGTTAGTTTTATATAGTTTTATATAGTTTTATATAGTTTTAAACAGTTTTAAATGGTTTTATATAGTTTTATATAGTTTTATATAGTTTTGTTAGTTTTATATAGTTTTATATAGTTTTATATAGTTTTGTTAGTTTTGTATAGTTTTATATAGTTTTATATAGTTTTATAGAGATTTATATAGTTTTATATAGTTTTATATAGTTTTATGTAGTTTTATATAGTTTTATATAGTTTTATCTAGTTTTATATAGTGTTATATAGTTTTATATAGTTCTATATAGTTTTATATAGTGTTATACAGTTTTATAGAGTTTTATATAGTTTTATATAGTTTTGTTAATTTTATATAGTTTTGTTAGTTTTATATAGTTTTGATAGTTTTGTATAGTTTTTTATAGTTTTGTTACTTTGTATAGTCTTATATAGTTTTATATAGTTTTAATTAGTTTTATATAGTTTTATATAGTTTTATATAGTTTTATATAGTTTTATATAGTTTTTAATAGTTTCATATAGTTTTATATAGTTTTATATAGTTTTATATAGTTTTGTTAGTTTTATATAGTTTTATATAGTTCTGATAGTTTTGTATAGTTTTATATAGTTTTGTTAGTTTTATATAGTTTTATATAGTTCTGATAGTTTTGTATAGTTTTATATAGTTTTGTTAGTTTTATACAGTTTCAGACAGTTTTATATAATTTTATATAATTTTATATGGTTCTATATAGTTTTATACAGTTTTATATAGTATTATATAGTTTTACATAGTTGTATTAGCTTTATATAGTTTTATATAGTTTTATATAATTATACATTGTTTTATATAGTTTTGTTAGTTTTATATAGTTTTATATAGTTTTATAGAGTTTTATATAGTTTTATATAGTTTTATATAGTGTTATATAGTTTTATTAGTTTTATATAGTTTTAAATAGTTTTATATAGTTTTATATAGTTTTATATAGTTTTGTTAGTTTTATAAAGTTTTATATAGTTTTATATAGTTTTATATAGTTTTATATAGTTTTATATAGTTTTATATAGTGTTATATAGTGTTATTTAGGTCTATTAATTTTATATCGTTTTATATAGTTGTATATAGTTTTGTTAGTTTTATATAGTTTTATATAGTTTTATATAGTTTTATATAGTTTTATCTAGTTTTATATAGTGTTATATAGTTTTATATAGTTTTATATAGTTTTATATAGTGTTATACAGTTTTATAGAGTTTTATATAGTTTTATATAGTTTTGTTAGTTTTATATAGTTTTGTTAGTTTTGTATAGTTTTATATAGTTTTATATAGTTTTGTTAGTTTTATATAGTTTTATATAGTTTTATATAGTGTTATATAGCTTTATAGAGTTTTATAGAGTTTTATATAGTTTTATATAGTTTTATATAGTTTTATTAGTTATATACAGTTTTATATAGTTTTATTAGTTTTATATCGTTTTATATAGTGGTATATAGTTGTATATAGTTTTGTTAGATTTATATAGCTTTATAGAGTTTTATATAGATTTACATAGTTTTATATAGTTTTAAATAGTTTTATATAGTTTTATAGAGTTTTATATACTTTTATATAGTTTTATTAGTTATATACAGTTTTATATAGTTTTATTAGTTTTATATCGTTTTATATAGTGGTATATAGTTGTATATAGTTTTGTTAGTTTTATATAGTTTTATATAGTTTTATATAGTTTTAAACAGTTTTAAATAGCTTTATATAGTTTTATATAGTTTTATATAGTTTTAAACAGTTTTAAATACTTTTATATAGTTTTATATAGTTTTATATAGTTTTGTTAGTTTTATATAGTTTTATATAGTTTTATATAGTTTTGTTAGTTTTGTATAGTTTTATATAGTTTTATATAGTTTTATAGAGATTTATAAAGTTTTGTATAGTTTTATATAGTTTTATGTAGTTTTATATAGTTTTATATAGTTTTATCTAGTTTTATATAGTGTTATATAGTTTTATATAGTTTTATATAGTTTTATATAGTGTTATACAGTTTTATAGAGTTTTATATAGTTTTATATAGTTTTGTTAATTTTATATAGTTTTGTTAGTTTTATATAGTTTTGTTAGTTTTGTATAGTTTTTTATAGTTTTGTTACTTTGTATAGTCTTATATAGTTTTATATAGTTTTAATTAGTTTTATATAGTTTTATATAGTTTTATATAGTTTTATATAGTTTTTAATAGTTTCATATAGTTTTATATAGTTTTATATAGTTTTATATAGTTTTGTTAGTTTTATATAGTTTTATATAGTTCTGATAGTTTTGTATAGTTTTATATAGTTTTGTTAGTTTTATACAGTTTCAGACAGTTTTATATAGTTTTATATAGTTTTATATGGTTCTATATAGTTTTATACAGTTTTATATAGTATTATATAGTTTTACATAGTTGTATTAGCTTTATATAGTTTTATATAGTTTTATATAATTATACATTGTTTTATATAGTTTTGTTAGTTTTATATAGTTTTATATAGTTTTATAGAGTTTTATATAGTTTTATATAGTTTTATATAGTGTTATATAGTTTTATTAGTTTTATATAGTTTTAAATAGTTTTATATAGTTTTATATAGTTTTATATAGTTTTGTTAGTTTTATAAAGTTTCATATAGTTTTATATAGTTTTATAGAGTTTTATAAAGTTTTATATAGTTTTATATAGTTTTATATAGTTTTATATAGTTTTATATAGTTTTATATAGTTTTATATAGTTTTATATAGTGTTATATAGTTTTATTTAGTTCTATTAATTTTATATCGTTTTATATAGTTGTATATAGTTTTGTTAGTTTTATATAGTTTTATATAGTTTTATATAGTTTTATATAGTTTTATCTAGTTTTATATAGTGTTATATAGTTTTATATAGTTTTATATGGTTTTATATAGTGTTATACAGTTTTATAGAGTTTTATATAGTTTTATATAGTTTTGTTAGTTTTATATAGTTTTGTTAGTTTTGTATAGTTTTATATAGTTTTATATAGTTTTGTTAGTTTTATATAGTTTTATATAGTTTTATATAGTGTTATATAGCTTTATAGAGTTTTATAGAGTTTTATATAGTTTTATATAGTTTTATACAGTTTTGTTAGTTTTATATAGTTTTATATAGTTTTATATAGTTTTATAGAGTTTTATATAGTTTTATATAGTTTTATTAGTTATATACAGTTTTATATAGTTTTATTAGTTTTATATCGTTTTATATAGTGGTATATAGTTGTATATAGTTTTGTTAGTTTTATATAGTTTTATATAGTTTTATATAGTTTTATATAGTTTTATATAGTTTTACATAGTTTTATATAGTTTTGTTAGTTTTATATAGTTTTATATTGTTTTATATAGTTTTGTCAGTTTTGTATAGTTTTATATAGTTTTATATAGTTTTGTTAGTTTTATATAGTTTTATATAGTACTATATAGTTTTATATAGTTTTATATAGTTTTATATAGTGTTACATAATATTGTATAGTTTTGTTAGTTTTATATAGTTTTATATAGTTTTGTTAGTTTTGTATAGTTTTATATAGTTTTATATAGTTTTACATAGTTTTATATAGTTTTGTTAGTTTTATATAGTTTTATATTGTTTTATACAGTTTTGTTAGTTTTGTATAGTTTTATATAGTTTTATATAGTTTTGTTAGTTTTATATAGTTTTATATAGTTTTATATAGTTTTGTTAGTTTTTTATAGTTTTATATAGTTTTATATAGTTTTATAGAGATTTATATAATTTTATATAGTTTTATATAGTTTTATATAGTTTTATATAGTTTTATATAGTTTTAAACAGTTTTAAATAGTTTTATATAGTTTTATATAGTTTTATATAGTTTTGTTAGTTTTATATAGTTTTATATAGTACTATATAGTTTTATATAGTTTTATATAGTTTTATATAGTGTTACATAGTTTTGTATAGTTTTGTTAGTTTTATATAGTTTTATAGAGTACTATATAGTTTTATATAGTTTTATTAGTTTTACATAATTTTGTATAGTTTTGTATAGTTTTATATAGTTCTATAGAGTTTTATATAGGTTGATATAGTTTTGTTAGTTTTATATAGTTTTATAGAGTACTATATAGTTTTATATAGTTTTATTAGATTTACATAATTTTGTATAGTTTTGTATAGTTTTATATAGTTCTATAGAGTTTTATATAGGTTGATATAGTTTTGTTAGTTTTATATAGTTTAATACAGTTTTATACAGTTTTATATAGTTTTGTATAGTTTTATATTGTTTTGTATAGTTTTATATAGTTTTATATAGTTTTATATAGTTTTGTTAGTTTTGTATAGTTTTATATTGTTTTATATAGTTTTATATAGTTTTATATAGTTTTGTTAGTTTTGTATAGTTTTATATAGTTTTATATAGTTTTATATAGTTTTATATAGTTTTATATAGTTTCATATAGTTTTATATAGTTTTATATAGTTTTGTTAGTTTTACATAGTTTTATATAGATTTATATAGTTTTATATAGTTTTATATATTTTTATTTATTTTTATTAGTTTTATATACTTTTATAGAATTTTGAATAGTTTTATATAGGTTTATTAGTTTTATACAGTTTTATATAGTTTTATATAGTTTTATATAGTTTTGTTAGTTTTAATCAGTTTTATATAGTTTTATATAGTTTTATGTAGTTTTGTTAGTTTTATATAGTTTTATATAGTGTTATATAGTTTTATATAGTTTTGTTAGTTTTTTATCGTTTTAAATAGTTGTATATAGTTTTGTTAGTTTTATTCAGTTTCAGACAGTTTTATATAGTTTTAAATAGTTTTATATGGTTCTATATAGTTTTTACAGTTTTATATAGTTTTATATAGTTTTATATAGGTTTAAATAGTTTTATTAGTTTTATATAGTTTTATATAGTTTTATATAGTTTTAATTAGTTTTATATAGTTTTATATAGTTTTATATAGTTTTATATAGTTTTTAATAGTTTCATATAGTCTTATATAGTTTTATATAGTTTTATATAGTTTTGTTAGTTTTATATAGTTTTATATAGTTTTGTTAGTTTTGTATAGTTTTATATAGTTTTATATAGTTTTATATAGTTTGGTTAGTTTTATATAGTTTTATATAGTTTTACATAGTTTTATATAGTTTTGTTAGTTTTATATAGTTTTATATTGTTTTATATAGTTTTGTTAGTTTTGTATAGTTTTATATAGTTTTATATAGTTTTACATAGTTTTATATAGTTTTGTTAGTTTTATATAGTTTTATATTGTTTTGTATAGTTTTGTTAGTTTTGTATAGTTTTATATAGTTTTATATAGTTTTGTTAGTTTTATATAGTTTTATATAGTTTTGTATAGTTTTTTATAGTTTTGTTACTTTGTATAGTCTTATATAGTTTTATATAGTTTTAATTAGTTTTATATAGTTTTATATAGATTTATATAGTTTTATATAGTTTTTAATAGTTTCATATAGTTTTATATAGTTTTATATAGTTTTATATAGTTTTGTTAGTTTTATATAGTTTTATATAGTTTTGATAGTTTTGTATAGTTTTATATAGTTTTATATAGTTTTATATAGTTTTGTTAGTTTTATATAGTTTTATATAGTTTTGTTAGTTTTGTATAGTTTTATATAGTTTTGTTAGTTTTGTATAGTTTTATATAGTTTTATATAGTTTTATATAGTTTTATAGAGATTTATATAGTTTTATATAGTTTTATATAGTTTTATGTAGTTTTGTTAGTTTTACATAGTTTTATATAGATTTATATAGTTTTATATAGTTTTATATATTTTTATTAGTTTTATATACTTTTATAGAATTTGGAATAGTTTTATATAGGTATTAGTTTTATATAGTTTTATATAGTTTTATATAGTTTTATATAGTTTTGTTAGTTTTGTATAGTTTTATATTGTTTTATATAGTTTTATATAGTTTTATATAGTTTTGTTAGTTTTGTATAGTTTTATATAGTTTTATATAGTTTTATATAGTTTTATATAGTTTTATATAGTTTCATATAGTTTTATATAGTTTTATATAGTTTTGTTAGTTTTACATAGTTTTATATAGATTTATATAGTTTTATATAGTTTTATATATTTTTATATATTTTCATTAGTTTTATATACTTTTATAGAATTTTGAATAGTTTTATATAGGTTTATTAGTTTTATACAGTTTTATATAGTTTTATATAGTTTTATATAGTTTTATATAGTTTTATATAGTTTTATATAGTTTTGTTAGTTTCAATCAGTTTTATATAGTTTTATATAGTTTTATGTAGTTTTGTTAGTTTTATATAGTTTTATATAGTGTTATATAGTTTTATATAGTTTTGTTAGTTTTTTATCGTTTTAAATAGTTGTATATAGTTTTGTTAGTTTTATACAGTTTCAGACAGTTTTATATAGTTTTATATAGTTTTATATGGTTCTATATAGTTTTTACAGTTTTATATAGTTTTATATAGTTTTATATAGGTTTAAATAGTTTTATTAGTTTTATATAGTTTTATATAGTTTTATATAGTTTTGTTAGTTTTATATAGTTTCATACAGTTTTATATAGTTTTATAGAGTTTTATATAGTTTTATATAGTGTTATATAGTTTTATATAGTTTTATATAGTTTTATATAGTGTTATACAGTTTTATAGAGTTTTATATAGTTTTATATAGTTTTGTTAATTTTATATAGTTTTGTTAGTTTTATATAGTTTTGTTAGTTTTGTATAGTTTTATATAGTTTTGTTACTTTGTATATTCTTATATAGTTTTATATAGTTTTAATTAGTTTTATATAGTTTTATATAGTTTTATATAGTTTTTAATAGTTTCATATAGTCTTATATAGTTTTATATAGTTTTATATAGTTTTGTTAGTTTTATATAGTTTTATATAGTTTTGTTAGTTTTGTACAGTTTTATATAGTTTTATATAGTTTTATATAGTTTTATATAGTTTTGTTAGTTTTATATAGTTTTATATAGTTTTGTTAGTTTTGTATAGTTTTATATAGTTTTATATAGTTTTATATAGTTTTTTTAGTTTTGTACAGTTTTTTATAGTTTTGTTACTTTGTATAGTCTTATATAGTTTTATATAGTTTTAATTAGTTTTATATAGTTTTATATAGTTTTATATAGCTTTATATAGTTTTTAATAGTTTCATATAGTTTTATATAGTTTTATATAGTTTTATATAGTTTTGTTAGTTTTATATAGTTTTATATAGTTTTGATAGTTTTGTATAGTTTTATATAGTTTTATATAGTTTTATATAGTTTTGTTAGTTTTATATAGTTTTATATAGTTTTGTTAGTTTTGTATAGTTTTATATAGTTTTGTTAGTTTTGTTTAGTTTTATATAGTTTTATATAGTTTTATATAGTTTTATATAGTTTTATGTAGTTTTGTTAGTTTTACATAGTTTTATATAGATTTATATAGTTTTATATAGTTTTATATATTTTTATTAGTTTTATATACTTTTATAGAATTTGGAATAGTTTTATATAGGTATTAGTTTTATATAGTTTTATATAGTTTTATATAGTTTTGTTAGTTTTGTATAGTTTTATATTGTTTTATATAGTTTTATATAGTTTTATATAGTTTTGTTAGTTTTGTATAGTTTTATATAGTTTTATATAGTTTTATATAGTTTTATATAGTTTTATATAGTTTTATATAGTTTTATATAGTTTTATATAGTTTTATTAGTTATATACAGTTTTATATAGTTTTATTAGTTTTATATAGTTTTATATAGTTTTATATAGTTTTAAACAGTTTTAAATAGTTTTATATAGTTTTATATAGTTTTATATAGTTTTGTTAGTTTTATATAGTTTTATATAGTACTATATAGTTTTATATAGTTTTATATAGTTTTATATAGTGTTACATAGTTTTGTATAGTTTTGTTAGTTTTATATAGTTTTATAGAGTACTATATAGTTTTATATAGTTTTATTAGTTTTACATAATTTTGTATAGTTTTGTATAGTTTTATATAGTTCTATAGAGTTTTATATAGGTTGATATAGTTTTGTTAGTTTTATATAGTTTTATAGAGTACTATATAGTTTTATATAGTTTTATTAGATTTACATAATTTTGTATAGTTTTGTATAGTTTTATATAGTTCTATAGAGTTTTATATAGGTTGATATAGTTTTGTTAGTTTTATATAGTTTAATACAGTTTTATACAGTTTTATATAGTTTTGTATAGTTTTATATTGTTTTGTATAGTTTTATATAGTTTTATATAGTTTTATATAGTTTTGTTAGTTTTGTATAGTTTTATATTGTTTTATATAGTTTTATATAGTTTTATATAGTTTTGTTAGTTTTGTATAGTTTTATATAGTTTTATATAGTTTTATATAGTTTTATATAGTTTTATATAGTTTCATATAGTTTTATATAGTTTTATATAGTTTTGTTAGTTTTACATAGTTTTATATAGATTTATATAGTTTTATATAGTTTTATATATTTTTATTTATTTTTATTAGTTTTATATACTTTTATAGAATTTTGAATAGTTTTATATAGGTTTATTAGTTTTATACAGTTTTATATAGTTTTATATAGTTTTATATAGTTTTGTTAGTTTTAATCAGTTTTATATAGTTTTATATAGTTTTATGTAGTTTTGTTAGTTTTATATAGTTTTATATAGTGTTATATAGTTTTATATAGTTTTGTTAGTTTTTTATCGTTTTAAATAGTTGTATATAGTTTTGTTAGTTTTATTCAGTTTCAGACAGTTTTATATAGTTTTAAATAGTTTTATATGGTTCTATATAGTTTTTACAGTTTTATATAGTTTTATATAGTTTTATATAGGTTTAAATAGTTTTATTAGTTTTATATAGTTTTATATAGTTTTATATAGTTTTAATTAGTTTTATATAGTTTTATATAGTTTTATATAGTTTTATATAGTTTTTAATAGTTTCATATAGTCTTATATAGTTTTATATAGTTTTATATAGTTTTGTTAGTTTTATATAGTTTTATATAGTTTTGTTAGTTTTGTATAGTTTTATATAGTTTTATATAGTTTTATATAGTTTGGTTAGTTTTATATAGTTTTATATAGTTTTACATAGTTTTATATAGTTTTGTTAGTTTTATATAGTTTTATATTGTTTTATATAGTTTTGTTAGTTTTGTA